>NC_064286.1:1415098-1471643 GCF_019186545.1 Solanum stenotomum
TATATATATATATATATATATATGATCACTAATTGAAACATAAGAGGATAATATAATTAGATGATTTAAAGAATAAAATGAATGTTATAAATTATAAAAAGAAAATAGTGTTTTTTATTTTATTAAACAAATAAGCAAGTTGGAATAAATTGCCGAAATTATAACGGTGCCTATACAAGCCTTTTCGATGAGAGAATGTAAAATTTATGTAGTTTTTTTAAAACATAAAAGAGTATCAATTTAGTTAATTGGCTTATTTTTCATGTTTTATTTCTTAACTATAAATTAGAAAATAATATAACGTAAATCTAATCAAAGGAGTAATAATATATCTACTTTTATATTTATTATTTGTTAAACTACATTTGAATTTAAAGAGTTTAATTCAAAATTTAAATTCTATGAATTTAAATTTTAATTTCAATAGTAAATTTATTATATTCGAACTGCTCACAATTTTAGAATCATTGGTAGAGATGTGCTTACTAGCTATGCAATTGTCACGACCCAAAAATGGACGTGATGACACTCATCTTATCCCACCAAGACAAGTCAGCCTAACACTCACCCATTACAATAAAATGTGGAAATTTCATAATTAACTCAAAAATACCCCCAAAATCTAGTTGTCACGTGTACAAGCCTCTAAAGCATTACAATAGATTTGAAAGAAAATGTAAGTCTCAAATGATATTGTCTCTATAATAGAACAATATCATAAATAGGAGTAAGAAGGTCCGCTGAGATGACAAACAACTACCTCACAAATCTCCAAGAAGCATAAGAAAATAAGAGAATGGAAAGTATCACAAAATTCAGGCTCGTAACCTATAAAAAATTGTAGAAGAAAGGGGTGAGTACCAAACCACACGATACTCAGCAAGTACACCTCTAAACACAGGCTAAGGGAATAGAATACGGGTACTCCTTACACCCCAACCGAACCTCCACAACTACAACCTGCATAAAACCAGCCCAACCTAACAGTTCTTAGTTTATATAGCACCCAGCTCAACAACAATCACTTTAACAAATTACATATCCTCAACAACAAACTCAATATTCATCAATTACAACTTTCACGTAAAAGCACTCACAAATATCAACAACACACAAGATCAAGTTCATCAAATAGAGGTAATCAAACATCAAGTACTTTCCAACCATCAATAAAACACATAATCATCAAGAACGAAGGATGTCATGGGATGCAATGCAATATGACACCATGAAATGATATGCCTCAGAATACCAAGTACTCTCTCAACCGTATATACATGATACTACTCGAAAATACATCAAGAGTTCATGACCCATGGGGGACTCGTGAGGTCCATATACCGACACAGATGATCTCCATGTGTCTATGCGGACGATCTCAATGCACTATCATAAATCAAACAATCCCCAGCACAGACGATCTTCACGTGCCCAACTTATAATTAAATTAATCACTCGCACGAACTATCTCCACGTGCCCAAATTATAATCATACTTGATCTCAACACGGACGATCTCCACATGTTATACCTTTACTCACAGTCAATCGTGTGTCAATGCATGTGCACGATATGATATCAATAAAAGGGATATGCCTCTCAATCAAATATCAATATGATATTGCCACTCCCCGAGCCTACACCCTGGACGTGGCCGGCACTCGAAGACCATTGCTGGCCTCAAGCGAACCCTTGGCTTGGCTTACTAACTCAGCGGAAGACTTAACTCATCACATACACATTGATGAAGTAACTATAATGTTATAAAGGAACATTCAACTGGCCATTAAGGCAAACTCAAGTCCTTAACATATGAAATGAAAAGTAAACACAACTGAATTAACTAACTGACTGTCTGACTATCTATGAAGCCTCTAAACAACTGAGATGAATGTCGGGACAGGCCCACGACATCCTAATGAACTAATACTAAAACTGAAAGCAATGTAAAGGAGTCCTCTGGAATGCAAAAAGGCTCACCAACAGACTCTGAACTGCTCACTGGATCAACGAATGCGCCGGGTGCCGATCCTAATTACCTGTGTCTACATCATAATACGATGCAGGTCAACTAGAATCAGTACATTGAATGTACGAGTATGTGAGTTGGAATGCTAAAGCAACATAAACTCGAAAGAGATTATGAAAGAAACACCTACTTTGGCTCTTCTCAACTCCTGAATACTTAAATAAACTCATTTCATTATAAAGCAAGTTAAAACAAGTGCAATATAAAGAAAAACTATTGAAAACATGATGTCAATTCATAATCATAATATCATAAAAAAACAAACCATGCTTTCTCTCAAAGTCTACTTGGCAATGCATGAATGAAGTCCCATACCCCTATTCACACTAAGCAGAACCTCTTGAGGAACCATGCTACTACTAACTTTGTAGGAGTTTCTCTAACCGACAACCATCACTTAAGAACTATAGTGATGATACAACGCTTTACCTCACACTGCCGAGGCCCATCCTATATCTTGCCGTGATATAGGAAGCTAACTCACTAAGTGGATCCACTAGTCTTTGCAAAAATGATTCATCTAAAAAGTATGACCCTTTGCTACCCATAATGACTACATGGTTTATGGAGACTTGAGTTAATATGAACTCGCATCCCCATATCGGTGCTCAATACTACTCATAGAAAAAGATACTTAGTTCTTTATGTTTAAAAACATACTTCTTCTGTGATTTGAGATTAGTGCTCAAAAACTTAGTTCACAGGCTATCTTGGAAATCTCAGTTTCCCTGCTTGCTTCATTTAGAAAGCGATTTCTCTTTTCTGAAAACTAGCCCAAAGGCTCTCTGAAAATCTCAGTTTCCGTTTTAATTTAAATGTGAAAACATTTTAAATCTCTTCGGGAATACTTAGTCCCCATATACTTTTGAAGAAATGAACTTCGAATCTTTACTCTTTACTTAACTTGAACTTTAAATCTTCAAACAAAGTTAAAACATTTATAAAAAACTTGAAAACTTTGAAGGACTTCCCTTAACTTGACTCTTGACTTCTCTCGACTTTGATCCTAACTTTTACTTGAATTAGATTATGGATTCAAGGTTCATAATATCATGTTTATGGATGATTTCATGATGTTTAGATGTACCTTAGAGTGTTAGAATCAACAAGGAAACATAGGTACATCACTTAGGAACTAGTACGAAAAGGTGGGGAAGAATGGGGAGAACTGGCGTCCCTAGCGCTTTGAGAGGCGCGGGGCGCCAGCCCTCAAAGTTCATAGAACTTTCTGTGGCGCTCTGGCTGGCGTGACGCGCCACAGGCCAAAGTTCAGAGGATTTTTTGTGGCGCTCTGGCAGGCGCGGCTCTCCAAGCCCTTACCCAGAAAATTCCCGATTTTTCTCCTTCGTTTTTCATCTCTAAACCTTCTAAATTTCAATGGTTCTTTCCCCAAACACTTAGAATCATTTATACCCTCAATATACAATAGATTCAACACAAAATTTCACTCGGAGACACGAATCAAATCAACAAGAGACTTCAACAACACAACCATCAAGAACTCAACAAATTTTCAACAATGTTCTTCAAGAGCTCATTTTCTTTGCATTCAAATAACCTAAATTCGCTGTATTGAAACAAGATTGGTGTGTGGGTGAACTAACCCAACACTATGTGATCTCACATACCTTGTAGGGATCACCCCTGAGGAATTCCACAAGTTAAACTTCGACGATCTTGGCGATTCTTCTTCTTTCTCCTCTTCTTTTCTCTTCTCTCAAAACCCTAACCCTTTTTCCAAAAGCATAAACTGATCTAATTCAGCTTAGGCCCTTATTTAATTAAAAACGAATTAAAATAAAAGGGTAAGGAAAAGACCAAACTACCCTTTAAAAATCCGGATTGGACTTTTCTTAATCTAACAGCCCAACTTCCAAAGGGCATAACTCACTCATACGAACTCAGATTTGTGTAAACTCGGCGGCGTTGGAAATATCATTCCAAGATCTTTCCAACCATAACTGGAATTACACCTAACTCATCATGATCTAGAAGTTATGGCCGTTTGAAGTTGACCAAAAACTTAACTTCTCCCAACTTAACCAAATTTCCAGATTGTAATTCTTTCGAAAAATGACTATTTCCAATTTAGTTCTTTTTCGAACTCAAGGTGCTACATCTAGTGAACTTAACACTTAAGAATTTTTAAATTCCTAGGTAAATTCTCACTCACTACGATGACCGGTTCGAGTCTTAGTTCGAAAAGTTTTCTGGGGTGTTACAGATATGTAATCACCTCAGCTATCACAAGTATACGAGTTCAATAAAGAACACAATCACACATAATAAATCAAATCAGTTAATCACATTACCTTTTATTACCCTTTTTTCATCATTAGAATTAATCAATGTGGACAATTCAACCCATCACCAAATCTCATTACCCCCAAACACATATTACAATGATATACACGAATACCATACACTTAACAAGGGTTTAGAAATCCACTTGCCTCAAATCATCGAACAATCACTCCGACTCTTGAGCCTTCCCTTTTTGTTAGGCTTCCAAATCAATGCAATCTATTCAAATAATTAATCACAATAAGTTTTCAAAACTAACAACAACCATATTACTATAGGTCTAGTCTAGACTCAAAAACTTACACAAACCTAAAATCAAGTTCCTAAATTTTGATGTCAATTATCATGTCAACCCTCATACTTCCAAAAGCTTGTGAATATCTTGTTTCACAGTTAGGCGTATAAAGTTTTTGTCAAGGAGATCAGTAGAAGATAATTCATCTCTTATTCACTATGTTCAATTACAACAATTACTCCTTGGGAATATACATATACCAATATAGAAGAAGAAATTATATTCCGTACTGCAACAAAAGCAAATTGACAACCTAACCTACTTGTTAATATCCTACAACTATATTTCATCACCCACTTTTACCGTTTTTCCTCTTCAAAAGCCAACATTAAGTAATACTAACAATTATGCTTACACGTTAATTAAAAAGAGATACTTATCACTGCCAATTATTTCCCATTCAAATCATTTTCTCCCTAAATCCAAAAAAATACCACAATAGGCTTACTGCAATTCAATTTGCAAATTACTTTCTTCTCCACCAACGACTAAAATACCATACGATGCTAACATATTCCTAGAGAGAATAATTGTACTAATTAAGACATTGTGAATAGCTATTACCTGAAGTAATTTGTTCCTCTCATTAACGCCGCATAGGGTTTCTCCCTATTCTCGTTTTTTTTTCTCGGCTTGGTGAACTGCTGCAGTTCACAACATTTGCCCTTTTATTATTTATTTATCTATTTTCCTTTTCTATTATTATTATTATTATTAGCAACAAAATAATTTTTTATTAAATCTGAAAATCATGTCACTCATTCTTATAAGTCATAAATTATTTATAAAAACTACTAAAAAGGGCTAATATAAAATAATGATTAAAATTCATAAAACGACTAAGAGGGTCGTTACAACAATCCCTTTTGTCTATAAGTTGATTTCTTATTCTTCAATTAATTAATTAATTTATTGCTCTATAATATTGCTTCATTTTATTTTGTATCTTGATATTTCGTTGTCCTTTTTTTAATTAATAACTTCTCCTTACATTCTTTTTTTAAATCGAAAGTCTATTAAAAACGACCTTTATACTTCACAAAGATAGGATAAACTTTGCGTACATCTAAACCTCTCAAGTTTCCAGATCTCACTTATAAAATTATATTGAATATATTATTATAACAGTATATATACGTATACTATTTTACTAGGAGTGGTTCTACTCCCTCCAAAACCAAGGTAGATGAACCATTGAATTCAAAACATTACTACGTGTTCGGGGTATAAATGTCTAAAAAATAATAATTATCACCTAGCATTTAATTCATTTATTGACTTATCATCACCTACTTTTTGTTTTTATTTTTGAGGTTGTTCTAAACAATTTCAATCCAATTTATGGGCACTGATATTTTGATAATTAAGAAAAAGCATGCCCTTTTATTCTTTAATCTTAATCAAATTTATTCTTTTAATTTCAAATTACTAATAACCTTGTATTTTCCTTAAATCACTAGAAAATAAGATTGGAAGCCTTAATTCTATCGAAAATTTAGACGCATCATAAAACGATATCCTTTAATTAAGATAAACAACTAATCGAGAAAATGTACAAAAATAGATAATTCAAATAACGCTCATACTCTAGATTGTACACAAAATTTCCTTTAATTGTCAAAATCACATGTATTTAATGCATGAAAAGAACAAAAAGTACCCAAAAAAAATCAGTTACTACTAACTTATATTATAAACTTTTTCTACTTCGTTATTATAATCATATGAATAAATCTGATTATACACGACTATACACATTTTATCGATTAGTGTTCCTCATAGTTGGAATTGGGCAACTCAAATAAGATTTTTTCTCTCTCTTCTCTTTATAAATATTTGTTATTTTAATAGAATTATTTATATTACGTACATGATATATTATCAATGATTAATAAGATTTATTTAATACCACATTTTAAACATACATTAAAATCGTTATACGTTGGGATTGAGAAATAGAATGTCGTCATATTAAAGCTATTAATGGTAATAATGACAATGAACACGGACACATAAAACTCTACTTAAAGAAATATATTATTTTAATATGATTAAACCAATACACAATAAAAAGTGGAATGAACTCACCAAATCATTTTCCCATTACTCCCTTTTTTTTGGNGGGGGGGGGGGGGATGAATTTATTCATGAATGAAAAGAAAGAAATACATTTTCTTGAATGAAATAAAATACAGAAAAATTACATTTCAAAAATGATAAATATTTTTTTTTGAATCGATCACCACCTTAGTTTTTTTGGGAAATACTTTTGAATAAGAGATAGATAATATGGCTTAACTTTTTCCACATCAATTCTAACATTGCTCTTACTATATAAATCATACTTGTTGAAAATATTGAGCCACTTGATGTTCTCTTTGTCATCTTCATTCATCAAATGTGTATATGCTCCTGATTTATGTAATGCATAAAATGAATGATAACGTATAACAAATAAAGCAGCATAAGGAAGTGTAGTGCCATTTTCCTTAGCAACTAAATACATATAATCATCATGTCCCCATGACATAACAACTTTGTTAAGTCCACAACCTTGTTCATATACACCATTTTTTGTGTTATAAATGATGTTGTTTATATCTGGATTATCTTTAAAATATTTATGGTGAACGATCGATTCATCGAAAGCACAACCAAGAGGGAATGTATCACCAACAACAGCCCATTGAGGAAGTTCACCAAAACTTGGATGAAGGAGAACTTTACCTAGGTCATGAATAAGGCCAGTCAAATGTAACCAATCTTCATTTGGATAATCTTTTCTAATAGCTTCAGCGGTTTGTAACAAATGTTCAATTTGTGGTTCATCTAAATCAGGATCACTATCATCAACAACATCATTCAAAAGTTCACAACAATCCCATATACTCATTTCAATTTTGTTCAATTTACCATATTCTTTTCTCATTTTTGTAACATAATCATATGTTTGGTTAATATGTTGAACCCTATAAAATTCCTCAACACTTTTTTGTCTTTCACTTTCTGCATTATAATCCCTAAATGATTGACCAAATGCATTTATGTTTGACACTTCAAATACTCCTTCATCAAAGATATGTCCATTGCCATTGAATGATGACACTTTTTTCTCCTCCACTTTCACTTGTAATCCAAACTCATCAGCCTGCTCATGAATAAGAAATAGTCATTTTTCTCAACAAAAAATAAAAATCAATAAAACTTAGCAAATAATGCAAATGGCATTTTCTAATTTCTTGCTGGTGCAATAGTAAGGTGGTGCTACCCTTATCGTTTAGTGCAAATCTTAGCTCTGCCACTATGTTACATTATCAGGATATTTCATGAATGACTACATAGATATATAGCGTAAAATAATTTTATTATATATTGTCAATGTATAGAAATTAAAATCTTACGTAATTGTAGCTTGTTTGGCGACGGCTAAGAAGATCTTCTTGATTAGAGCTTCTGCATGAAACTTGAATAGTTCTTTTGCTTCGAATTTGGGCAGTGTTGTTGGTTTTGTTCACACAAAGATATTGTGAAGGGAAGAGGGCTCGTGCCATTGCCATGATTAGATAATTTACTCTTAAGATATATTTTTTGTAGAGTATTAGTTTGAAGATATAACAATTGGAACCTCCCTATTTATAGTACTCCTTCGGTCCTAATTTATGTGAAAATTGATCATGTCTATCAATTTTATTTTTTTTTCAAAATTAATAATTAATAGAAAAGCGACCCAACTTTAAGAAAAATATTCTATACGTCATTTTAGTTTTTGCGATGCGTTAGTTTTTTTTTTAGAAAAAGAAAACCGACAGTCTCAATTTTTTACTTTTTTTTTTTAATTTATAAAAACCGACGTACATGATCAATTTTTGAAAAGCAAAATTGCAGTTGAAGAGTATAAATGAAAGTGATAGAAATATTATATGAAATATCATGTGTGGTACTCGCGGGTGGTAAAATAATCTAAAATCATACAAAATACTTGCGTTTGATTCTAAATAGCTACATTTTTTATGTATATTTTTGAAAATATCAATATGTCCCTCGATTTAACTGATCTTGTTTGTCAGTTTCACAAAAGCAACTTCAACAAAGTCAATAGTGTATATATCGATCTGATATCAATTTTCCTTCAAAAAAAATCGATCATGTCCATTAATTTTGACCCATTTTTTAGTAGTGAATAATTATGAGATTTTTTCTATTTAATTAGAAATTTTATTCGACGTTAATTTTTTTTTTTTTCTAGTAGTAGTACTTCTTTTTTACTAAACATAAATTGGCATCGTGATCCTCTAGTGCTGCCCCCAAAAAAAAGGTACATTTGTGGTGGTTGTTGAACCACCTAAAATAAACAAGTTGATTAATAGACAAGTTGTGGTCCAAACTATGCTATCAATACGCACGATTAAATTGAGTCTTAATTGAAATTTTGAAAAAATGAAACTCAACGTATTTCCTACTTTTTATTTTGCGAAAATAATATATAAATTGACTTATAGCTTATCTTTTAGTTATAAGTTATAACTTATCTTTTAGTTATAAGTTATAGTTGCGAAGATAATATTTATATTGTTACATTACATTTGATTTTTATTTATTTTTAAATGAAACTAATAATGTAAAAGCAAGGGAGTGAGTATCAAATAACATGGTAGTCAACAAGCAAACTATTAACTCAAAGTAAAGTAATATAGAATACGGGTACTCTAAACACCCCAAACGAACCTCTTCAACTACAACCTGCACATAATTAGCCCCAACCTAATAGTTCCCCATTAATATAGCACAAATACCAACACCTCAACACATACGAGTCACCAATACAATCAGAAAACGATAACACACCTAGACCAAATGACACATTCTAGAGCTGATGGAATTGACAAAATTTCATTTCGAGACTCGAAACTTCAATTGTTACCAAATACCACTTTTAACCGCTTTAGACTTTCCAAAACTCACAACTTTTCTATCAAATTTCAAAATCAACATCAAAATCAACTCTCTGTTTTGAACCGAAAGTTTAGCTATTACAAACAACCTCTTTATCCTATAAAAAAATAAAAATAAATTACGGACATCATATTCTCTTTGTTCCCACTTGCAACAATTATCTATATATATTTGATATTTTGAATTCAGATATTATTATATGTGGGCTCCCTCCAAACCCTAGGTAGATGAAACATCAATGTATAAGAGTAATTGTAGTGGTCATATGCATAAATTTAGAAGTAAATATATATTTATAAGTTCTTTTCAAATAGGGTCTACTGACAGCATAATCTATGGTACCACCAACTTGTTGTTTGCCACAAAAAAGTTTCCCAGCAATTAATTCTGAATCTTATATCGTGGATGCTTTGGGCATCTTCAACCCATAATATAAAACTTCAAATTAAAATATTTGTCAACATCATTTTAGTATAAATCAACTTTAATGCACTATAGTAAATTTTATATTAAAAATGATTTTTTTTCATATTGTTCTCCTTTTTTTTAATATCATATTATTATTATTTATATTTTTAAAAATATTATACAATAAAAATAAAATAATTAAATATAAATTTGATGTGATGAATAGTGTCACACTAAATTCAAATTCAAATATAGTATACAATATCAACGAACTACATAGTTCAAATAATACAATTTTGGAAAGTATTCTCTCAAGAGATTTCCTTTAACAAAGGAGATAGAGAATAAGGGGTGTCAATTGGGCCAGTCCGTCCGATTTCACCCCGATAACAGCCCGCGTCCGATAAGTCTGGGACCGACGCCCGACCCGCTTACTTAGTGGACTGGGCCGGTCTGGATATTTTTTGTCCAGATCCCAATAAGAGACCCGTTGACGACGCACCGGTGCACCGGTGCACAGGTCCGGTTAGTATTTTTTTTGTATAAATTATAGAAATCACATGGTGTGGGATATAAATTACATCTTATCCCTATTAGTTTTCACTTTACAGAAATCCCTTAAAATAAGAGGAATCCGGATACATAAATGATAGTTGAATACATAATTTCTGATACATTCAAATCTGGTGTTGTTGCGCTTGAAAAGGAAAAAATAACGTAAAATTTATTTTAATTAATTCAATGCCACAAATCACGCCTAACAGGTTGTAAACAATCCATCCAATACCTAACAGATTCACAAATTTTAAATCTCAAATTCACAGCTTTTCCATTGAGGAACCATTACTGCCGAAAAAGTTATAATCCATATAAATTATTCTTCCTTCTTCTTCCTTATGTTCGAGGACGAACATGGTTTTTAGTGGTGGATAATGTAATGACCTGGAAAATCATTTTTGGAAATTCTGAACTATTCGTTTAACTTTAGTTAATTAGTTGATGGGTAACTATAGATAATTGACTTAATTGATAGTTAGTGGGCTAAAGTGATAATTTATTTAAGACCCTATACTATATATAAATTAATTAGACCTAAATTATTTGAGGGAACTGCAAAATTGATGCGGTGTTAGATCTGACATTGTAACAAGAGGATACATCTATGAGAAGATAAAGTGTGGTGCTTCAGGTGAGAACTTTATTCCTCAAATAAGTGATTACGTAATTAAATTATTAGGTGTAAGAATAAAGTAATGCACTGATCCTATCTTAAAGAGAGAATATTATATTGTAGGTTATAAGTTATTGCTGTTGCTGCGTACATTTTAAGGTTGTTCAAAATTAGAGCAAATTTTTGATAGCCGTCATTAGTTAATGATTGCCAATGATTAGTCAACCGTTTGGATTATACCAGGTAATTATTCAATTGATAGATTTATGTATATAGGTATAAGTCTTAATAGTATTATTATAATTATGTTGGAGTATTAGTACAGAAAAGGGAGAGAAGTTGGAGTTGAGTTTATGGAATTTATTAGGCTTGCACTGACGTTCTGTTACTTGAGGAATTGAGAGTTTTGGTGGTTGTTATGGTACAGATAGAGCTAATGGTGTAATCTATCGCTGATTTGAGTTATTTTTTTTTTTACTTTTTGGTTACTGTGTTGTAAATCAAGTTTCAACATATTAAGATAGGTAATTAAATATACGTGTATTATATTACTTGAATACTTTTAAAGTTATAGTAATTGAAGGAATGAAGACTTAACGTTTAGCATTGAAATTTGGAAATTATGAGAGTTGACATGTTAGCAAGATAAGGAAATTGATTATAAATTTGGGTGAATTTTTGGGTCTAAGCTAGACATATAGTAGTATGGATGTTGTTAGTTTTGAAATCCTTATTGTGACTACTTATTTGAATAGATTGCATTTATTTGGAGGCTCAATGAAAAGGAAAGACTCAAGTCCCGGAGTGATTGTTCGACTATTTGAGGCAAGTGAATTTCTAAACCCTTGTTAAGTGTATGAATATCGTGTATTTCCTTGTAATATGTGTTTGGGGGTAATGAGACTTGGTGATGGGTTGACTTGTCTACATTGATTAATTCTAATGATGAAAAAGGGGTAATAAAAGCCATTGTGATTAATTGTTTGTGTGTGATGAGCTGAGAATGGTTTGAAAGACTTGTTGAATCATTGTTGATGTTGTATCATGATTGTGTTGTTGTGAATTGTGCAATGTTATGAAAATGGTCATCTCCTCATTATTTGTGTGAACATGTCATTTGCATTGTTCTGAGACATGGTTGTGACAAGAGTTGTGTGAATTGAGAAAGAATAAGAAATTAAAGAGGATGTACCATTTCGAGGGACTTATCGCATGCCGCAATGGATACTATATTTCGAGGGACGTATCGTGCGCCGCGATGGTTACTATTATCGAGGGTCGTATCGCGAGCCGCGATGGATGCATGGACAAATATATCCCTCATGGGTCCCGAACTGAGAGACAACGGGTGTGTATCACTAGGCTCAGACATGCAACACTATACTTAACATTGCATTACATTGCACATATTTATCATTAGTGAACTTGATGTTGTGTTTTGCTGAGCTTGTGAGTGCCTTTCTTTGGAACTTTGATTGATGAATATTAAGCTTGTTGCTGAGGATATGTAATTGTTAGAGTGTTGTTGTTGAGCTGTGTGCTATGTGAATTATGAACTGTTAGGTTGGGCTGATTTTAAGCAGGTTGTAGTTGTGGAGGTTGTAATTGATGAATATTGAGCTTGTTATTGAGAATATGTGATTGTTAGAATGTTATTGTTGAGATATGCGCTTGTAAATTGTGAACTGTTAGGTTGGGCTGGTTTTATGCAGGTTGTAGTTGTGGAGGTTTGGTTAGGGTATAAAGAGTACCTGTATTCTATCCCCTTAGCTTGTGTTTAGAGGTTTACTTATTGAGTACCGTGTGGTTTGGTACTCACCCCTTGCTACTACATTTTTTTGTAGGTTACTAGCCCGGACCTTTGTAACATTTTCTCTTCTCTTTGTCTGAGGCTTCTTATGGAGGTTTGTGAGGTAGCTGCTTGTCATTTCAGCGGACCTTCTTTCTCCTTAATTATGATCTTGTTCTATTCTAGAAACAATGTCATTTGAAATAGGGGTGTACATGGCCGGGTTGGTTCGAGTTTTTCAAATATCAAACCAAACCATTTGTGTCGAATTTTTAAATTCATAAACCAAACCAAACCAATAAAACTCAGGTTTTTCAACCTCGGGTTTTTTCGGGTTTTTCCGGTAAAGTATTCATACAAACATATAATTTACTTGTACTTCAAATATTTCTTTAGTCCTACCAAAATACAACTATCTAAGATGTTTCTTAAAAATATAACACAATATGATATGATTAATGACACTAAAATATCCGACAAAAATAATAATAATGAAATCGTGTAAAACAAATATTGCAAATTAACAAGTCATAATGAAAATGATCATAATTTAAAAGTACTAAATCATGCTAAAATTTTAAGTTTATTAAGTATTAGTTACATGACTAAATATTAAAGGAAATTAAAATTAGATTATGTATTTTAATTGTCTAAACCAGTGTAAAACTAAAGAACAAATATTCAATATTATTGTCATTCTTAGTGTTGAATTGATTTTCTTTTTGCATTAGTATTAATTTGATTTTGATTTAAGCTTTATTATAATTACCAACATCCGTAAACTATAATTTTTATTGGCTCATTCATAATTTTAAGTTGTGGACTATAATTTTTATTGGCTCATTCATAATTCTAAGTTTCAAACTTGAAATAATATATTAAAAGATAAAAACTATGAAAATGTATAAGAAATATTTAAAAATTATATCAAAGTAAATATTTTTATGTATAAAATAAAATTTTAAAATTCTATATATAATGTCTGGTTGGTTTGGTCTCGGGTTGGTTTTTTTTAGTTAAAACCAAACCAACCCAAATATAGTCGGGTTTTTTTTTTTTCAAAACCAAACCACTAGTCGGGTTTTTTTTCCTGGTTGACTTGGTTTGCGGTTTGGTTCGATTTTCGGTTCGGTTTTGTACACCCCTAATTTGAAACGTGTATTTTTTTTCAACTTTGTTATAACACATTAGAGACTTGTACACGTGACAACTAGATTTTGGGGATATTTTTGAGTTGATTATGAAATTTCCGTATTTTATCGTAATGTTTGAGTTTTAAGTTGACTTATCTTGGTGGGACAAGACGATTGTCATTACGTCCATTTTTGGGTCGTGACAGATGGTAGTCTATTCAGAATGATGCATTAGATCATCACCTCATTCAGGGTAAAATATTAAAATTATATTAACTTCAAATTAAATATGAAAGTATGCCTTTTTTTTCTTCACATAGACCCAAAATGAATTTATATGCATATTGTTTATTCTTGATCTCTATAACCAAAGAAAGCTCTCTACTTTACTTTTTTTTTTAAGTCAAAAGTCATTCACTCAAGCTATAGTAACATGTGGCGATGGACTCGTTTCTTTTATTACATTTGAAAATGTAAAAATATAATAGACAACAGCTAGCAGATTTGTGTGATAATACTCAACAATAATATATAGAAAAAAAATGACCTTTAGCTCTTTGAATCTATTTTCTTTATGCTATTGAAAAGATGAAAAGGGGAATCGACTCGTTCCTTCCTTGCAGAGGATGAATTAAGGCCTGAAGTTAGTTCATCGAGCAAGAGGAGAGAAGGATCAACAAGAATTTCATACTCTATATGCTAGTTTTTTTTTTCTCTAACTCAGATATGCCTTTAATAAGTCCTTTACCTATTCTGGTGTGACGGCATCTATGATTGTAAAATTAAGAAATGAACAGTTGCAACAATCATGTTCAATTTCTTTTGACAATTTTAGATTGTGGTGCTTTGTAATCAAGGGCGAGAAGGAAGTTCATGGAAAGGTAGCTCACATTGATAAATCACCATACAACATAGACTTAATATATTGTTGAAGGATAGGAAGAGATTGCTTATCATCATAACTATACATAAGAGGAACCATTCTTGCAGAATTAAGTGAAGCTTTTGAAAATGATCTTGAAGATGGACTCATTAGATGTAAATGTTCCTTGTTGAGTTTCTTCCATTCATCTTCTATTAGCTTAATCACATGTTCTCTTGCCAATTCAATGGAAGCATCTTTGTTTTCCTTCATGTAACATTCTATGTATGAACCATCTTTTCCTTCTTGATTCTCATCCTAAAGATAGAACATAAAATGTTTTTATTTGAAAAAATAAATAAATGTGTCACATAAAAAAGGACAGATAAAGTATTAAAACAAACACAAATTTATTTATATTACCTTTGCACTTCCAAGATCATCCCAAAGACGAAGAATCATGGCCCCAGAAGAAGACATGGATGATATATCCTCTAAATGAATATTAGAGTTTACACCAAGTCCTAAGATATAGAACATGTGAACTAAGATTGTACCAACTCCAGAACTAACAAGTCCATTCTTTACGTACTCATTTGTTGATGGCACCACTCCAGCAGCAAACCATTTTGCTTCTTTTAGAAATGCATTGCACAAATTTCCCCACTAAAATTCAAAATATAATAATAGCAACAATTATGAGTATAATAATATATAATAAAGTATATATTGAGAAAATAATTCATTTGTCTTATTTTATATGACATATTTTAGTTCAAAAAAGAGTGGAACATCTTTAATATATGTATATATAGTACCGTATTCCGTAGATTTTGAGTGGGGTTTTGTCCATATATTTTGTAGATATTATAGCCAATGGAATTAATTGTATTATAAAGAGCCTTGTAAGTTGATCTCATGTATTCTGGTAGGTCCACCATGGCGCTTAATTCCCACCTAAAATAATAATAGCCTTTAAGGTTATAGACCAACGAAAAAAAAATAACGACGTTTTACACTATTAAATCATTTTAATCTCAAATAAAATACCTATTGACAGCTTGAGTGAAAAGGGTTAAGTCTTCAATAGTCCCATAAACATCAAAGATATCATCAATGACATAAACAAAAGAAATACATTTTGCTAGCTCAATTCTTTGTTGTGACATTCTTGGATCTTGAAGAACTGCCATTGGCCAAGTATACCATTTTAATGGTTGATCTCTCAAAAGCTTCAATTCTTCAGCTAAACCAAGACTTTTCCACCACCTATGTATATATACATATATATCATAAGAAGATTAAATTGTTTATATATATATATAGTGATAGTATAAAGATTTTGTATATTATATATTAACGGAAAAAAGAAAGATTTGAATCAAGACCTCCAATATTCTAAATAGTGAGAAAGACATTTTGATATTCAATTGAGACCTTGTAGGAACTTGTGATCAAAAGGGGTGGAGCTAGAAGTTTGGGTCTGGATTCGATTAAATCCAATAAAATTTGCTCAAATAGTGTGTTAGTATTAAGAATTTTATTACATATGGATAAATATTAAGTTTAGAACCTAATTTATTAACACTTGAAATCGTCATTTTAAATTCAAAACCCATAAGGTTAAAATTCTGATTTTATCTCTGGTGATTAGTGCTTTTAAACTTGTTTGTAGCATGTAATTTGTCTTATTTCAAGTTATTAATTCGACTTTTTAATAACCTATAGCTTTTTAAGTTTAATTTTATATGTAAAGATAGTTAAAGGATTTTTGCAACATTTCAAGTCCCCTAAAATGAGATCAATAACCTAGAAAGTAAAATAAGTTACCTATTACAATAAGTTAAAATATAATGATGGTATCAAACTCCTTTATACTCTATATCAGTATAAATAAGTTAAATGCTTAATTATATATAGATAATCTGACGGTGTAAAACTCTTATACGGTTAGTGTATAAAAGTTAAATTCAACTAATTAATATACCTGGAAACTTGAGCCAATTCCTGTTGATGTATCTCTTTTGTTATGGAGTAGTCCATATTTGCCAATTCTTGTAAGGTGCTTCTTCCCCATCCATTAATTCCCTTAAAGTTATTGGTGAAGCTTTTGGCCTTGCAACTTGCTAAACTCTTATGGTATGGATACTTCAATGTTTCTTTAATAATTCTAGCTTCATCACATGAGTCACTATTTGCAAGACATGCATTTAGGTGATCACCACTAAAATTTGCAACTTCATCAAGTATGTGTTCACCTTCTACACCAAGTTGTGATGCTTCATATAAACCAATTAATCCATTTACATCTTGGCTAAGATTTAATCCAAATGTCCCATCATCATTGTTCTTGAATTTTTTAAATACATCTGCCCAATGCAATATAAGGTTGTTAGATTAAAATATTTCAAATCGAGGATTAACTTTTATATACAATGTGAATGTAGTACTACAATAATTTAGATATATTGGACTTCAATGGAAATCCAATTACCTGCTGACACGTGGTAACCTTCTTGTCTCAAAAGTCTGAAACAAAGTGAAATATCATGATGGTTTTGATATTTGTAAAAACAAGCACTTTGCTCATATTCCTCTTGTAAAATTGATTGAATTTCTTCTTGAAAATGGTGTTCAATTCCCATACGTTGTAGTGCATCCACTAAATCAAGATTGTTAGTACTATTTATTTGTGTCCTTAGTGCATACTTTACATCCTTCACAAGTAGTCCAAATTTGGTACTATTGAATCCATCTATTTTCTTAGTATAAAAAAAACAAGAATGGGAAAATACTATTTATGGTGCATCTTTCCCCTTTGTATTAGTAGTAAGGTTATCAAAAGGATTTCTGATTGGGTGGTTACTTTGCGATATTGTGTCAATTCAAATTTCAAACTTGTGCAGATTTGATTTTCTCTGAGATCTCGAGAATTCTTTAGTAAAGGCATGGCTTAAGGGACGGGAGATTTTTCAACTACTATTATAATTATAGCTCGTACAACCTTAAGGAATTGAGACTAGTCTAATAAGTTACTAGCTTTGTAGTTTGTTTTCTACTGAATTACATAATTGATTTAACTTACATAGTGCAACAGTATGGTATTGACACTCCTTTATTGGAAATTACATCGTATAAATAGATTTACTTTTATATATATATGTCGCGTTATGAATATTTATTTAGAATTTGTATCATTTAATGATGCTATGTGAATTGCTAGAAAAATATGAAGTATATTACTAGCTCAATAACAAAAGTTTTATATGGGGATTAGAAGACTACCATGATACACAAGTATATTACAAGCTCAATAACATAAACAAAAGAGATGCATTTTGCTAGCTCAATGTTATGTCTCAACTTACTTCATGAATGTTTAACTTATACACGGATAATATATTTTATGTATGATAGGATAAAATTATTTAATATTATCAATTTATAAAAGTTAAAATCTTACGTTATAGTAGCTTGTTTGAAGATGAGAGGTTTCTTTAAAAAGATCTTCTTGAACGTTCCATTTGTTAGAGCTTCTGCATGAAACTTGAATACTTCTTTTGCTTCCAATTTGGCCACGATATAATTGTGAAGGGTAGAAAGCTATAGTAATATTTGCCATGAAAGATAATTTCATATTATATTTTGTAGATCGAGTATTTGTTTGATGAAATAACAATTGATCGAAACCCTTCTATTTATAATAATAGCTACATATAACATATCAAGTGTATGTTAAGGTGTTGGAAGATTCTTGGAAAATTTTATATGTGATTGGGAGTATTTTGTATTTTTAAAAACTTTTGGGGCTCACTTAAAATTCAACAAATAAACTAGAAACATTTTCTTCCTCGTTCATTGACCATTCCACCAAAATCGTCATTGAGAAATAGTTGTATGTTTGAAAGTTGAAACCGTAATTTATTTTTATTATATCATTTTATTATTGTTATGGTCAGAGGCGAAGTCAAAGTTAGGTGTTTGGGGTTCTAAATCAATTTTGTTTGGGAGCTCACAAGTTAAAATACATATATTTATTTAATTTTCTAATACAAATATAGGATCTACGAAAAAGCTAGTGGGTTCGTCCAAATCCATGAACCCCACCTAGCTCCGCCTCTAATCATGGTGTGGCCGGTTGAATATCTTTTTGATTTTCTCTAATTAATTCTCTAGTGCTGTTCCAAAAAAGGACGAAAAATAGTGGTTAAAAAATCACACTATTTTAGGTAGACCTACATTGACATCTACTAATTGATTTAAAGGTTAAAAAAATTTCAAATATACATCCAACGATGATTAAATTTCGTCTATACAAATTTACAATAATATAGAATCATCTATGATTAATTATTTACTGATCTCCACAAGTTGATTATTATAATTATGTTTTCTAAAGAAGTTGATATGTTGAGGTCGGTATTTATATTTATTTATTTTTGAAAATATCTCGACTTGGTCAAAAATAAATTTTTTTCATCAGTAATACCAGCCTCCATGAGGTCAGGTTTTATCGACTTTCATTAGGAAGGAGTTGAATTCCCGTCCAAGATCAACTAATATTGCGGTTTTCTTTTTGATTTCTTTTGGAAGTACGTAGTTATTTCGTAAGAAATTACTAAAAATTGTGCTTGAGTGATAAGTATATTTTGACTATGTATCATAGATTTATGATTCAATTCCTATAAGTATCTCTTTTGATAATAATGTTTTACTTTCAAAGTGAATATTGTTAATAATTAATCGAATCTAAAAATAATATTGATTACTGAATAAAGAAATAAGTAAAACAAAAGAATGTCAACATAGAGGACAAGTGTGAAACACATTTACATCAACTTTTTGCACATAAGTATCACGTGTGGTCAATAGTGACGACGATAGTGAAGTGGTTAAAGTAAGCATACGATAAATAAATTATATATTTTTTTATCGAAAAGATTCGAACATGTCAAATCTACCTAGCTTCGCTCTGGTATGCAATGGGCAATCTCAGTAACATGCTTCTATCAAAGCAGTAAAATTCGACCATCGTCTCAGTAAAGTAGCTCATAGATATAGGATACGAACGATTAACAGTTCTTGCTAAAAAAAAGGTAGGGTTGGTCGCAATCGAACTGAATAATACAAATTGAAAAAAAAGTTATTGATTAATTTATTGATAATGAATTATTGGTTTAGTAGTTTAGACAACGGTTTTGATTTTTCTAATTATCGATTTTTAATGATTTAAAGATTTTTTTCTTAGTAGGTTAACCATAACCTGATAGTAAATTAATAAATTATATTTATCATTCGATATATAAAGTCTTTGACTTAGGATTTAATTTCATACTTTTATTTTTGGTTGTCTCAACTCTCAGTTATTTTACAGTGTAGTAGTGTTTGCTTTTGAACAAGATGCAATCTATCAACTCATGTACCTAGTTCATTTGATTTGTCACCTTGATTTCAAGTGATCTTCAATGATTATTTGGTTTAATCGATTATGTTGGTTATAAAAGTTAGACCAACATTATAATGATCAATAAACGATAAATTAATATCTTAATGATTATATAATAATTTGACATGTCTATAAATCAATAATTAACAAATTAAATCGATAAAATTCAAAATCAAATCGAATCAACTACGCAATTACTTACCTCACATTTGTGGTGGGCACAACTCCCAGGTAGGGTGGTGGCCCAAACTCTGCAATATTATCTCTAGCTATTAATATCCACAAATTAAATTGAATCTTAATTTATTTGGACATCAAAAATGAACATCAAAATCGACGAGATTCCTTGATTTTCGTAAAATAAAATTGAAGGACTTTATTTTCTTAATTTTAGTACTCCCTCCGTCCACAATTGTTTGGCAGGTATACTAAAAATAGATGTCCAAGATTAATTGTCAATTTAAACAATCAAGAAATAATTAGTCACTTTTTTCCAATTATACCCTTAATGATTGTGTAGTTCAATTGCAAAGTTATGTGGACTTTTGGTATTCTTGATATAGTAGGATTATATTAGTCAAATTACACCTTGTATTAAATTTTCATTGAGGGATGTGCATGACCTTATCCTGACAAACAATTGTGGACGGAGGGAGTATAATTTTAAATTTGCAAGATTCCTTGATTTTCGTAAAATAACATTTTCATTCTCTTAGTACTTATCATTTTACAAAATTAATGGAGTATATAAATAACACTGTTGTTTCCTATTTTACCCTTTTTAACAACCAACAATTATGGTCACATGACTCACATCACACACGTATAGATTTCAAAGGTAATGTTTATACAAGTTCCATTCAAGTTGAGTCTACTGCCAGAATAAATAAAATAATTATTATTTTTAATTTAAAAATTTTAATTTTTTTTTCTTTTAACAACATTAATCTCTCCTCACAATTCACATTAGCAAAAAAAAGTAAAAATGTTAGAAATACTTAAATCTATCTTATTTTTTAAAAATAATAAGTATTTGGGATCAATTATTTTTAGTAATCATGATAAATAAAATGAACCAATACTTTTAGGTAGGCACACCGTCTCACCGACACTTACAAGTACTCTCTTTCATTTACTTTTACTTATCCGTTATTTTTAAAATAAATTTTTATCTTTATGACTTTTAACATATTAAGAAATTAAATACAATTTTTATATATTTCACAGTTAGCATTAATTATTTATTTTCTAAATTATTATTTCTTAAAAGATGTACAACATTTAAAATGGACAAATAAAAATGAACGGAGAAATTAACAACCAACAATTTGTAGTGTAGGCATTTAGAAACGTCACTTAATTCTTCTCCCATCACACTGTTCAAAATGTCATGTTTGTCTAACTTTAGTTATCTAAAAATCCAAACATAATTCACTGAACTCCTTTCTTGGTTAATCATTTTCAAAGTTTTTAAAATTATTTTGTTTTAGTTTCTTATAAATATATCCCAACCACCCCTTTTAATTTGTCTCTTGCTGGACAAAGAAAAATATTGTGAGCCCTTACCTAATTCCCGATACGAATGAGAGTAATTTTATATTGAAGCTAAGGAAGGTGTTTTTTTGTTAGATTGAGTTTTAAACTCTTCAATTAATTTAGAGTTATTTGAAATATACGATGTTGTTGAGCTCATGTTGTATTCTAGAGGGAATAAGTCAAGACTCAAGATATATACTGTTGGATCGGTGTATGTTATGTTACAGTGGGGTTTAATTTCCTTAAAGAGAATAAGATATCCGCACCTCAATCTAAATATTTTTTTTACTTTTATCATTTTGGTTTTCAACTGTAATTTGCTTTAATTTATGATACATATACCAATATATTTTATTAATAGACGTGCAAACAAAAACATGACAAGTAACATGATGCAAGAAAATATAAAACAAGGTATAAATATTGATATAATTATGAATTATTTCATAAAAAATAATATATTATAAAGTTAAAATATGTTTAAACATACTAGGTATCACGTGAAAAAATCTTAAAAGAAAATAGTGAAAGTTGGCTAATTCCAACTATATATAGCTCAATAGCAAACTTGAAACTTCTATTATAGTTTTCTACTAGTCATGAAAGTATGTAAAGCTATTTGATTGATAATATATAAAGTCATCCACAAGCCAATTGAAAGTATATATAGTGATTCAAATAATACATATCTCATATTATAAAAAGAAGTTCCAACAATATGTTACCTTGTATCAATATGTTTAGCTTACATCTCAAAATTAGTGTTTAAAAAGTTATTATTAATTAATTTAAATAGTTCATGCTCAAAATTCCTCCGACACAAATCCTAGGTATTGCATTGTGGTACACACAAATAGGTTCTTTGTGGTCAAGCTATATTGTCTCTTCATATTTTTGTAATTGGCTAAGTTAGTACAAAATGTGTGGTTTCTCTTCTTTGTGGATGGAATAATATATTCAATATGGGATCAGACAAAGACATAAGTTTAAGTTTCAATATGAGCCGCTCATGTGCTGTACAATTATTATTCATAGAAGCAACATTACTCGTCCACATTAAATCGCCACGACCAGTTTTCACCACCAAATTCCCACTTTTCTCAATAGTAAAAACACCATTTTTATCAAAAATTGGTTTATCTCTGTTTGCAACCCAAACAAATGAATTTTTTGGACCATCAACATACCATATACCAACAAACCTTTGATTATTTGAAACATTTGGACTAAAAAATCCCAAATTAAATTTCCTTTTTGGAGAAATTAACATTTCACCATCTCTTAAAATTTCCCCTTGACTAATTTTAGATGTACAAATACAACATAATAAGTTGATATAAAAAACACTAAACAAGAAAATGTACCATTAAAATGGTATGCTTGGCCAATGACAATGCTTAATGATCCAAAAATGTCACAACAAAGAATTGAGTTAGCAAAATGCATCTCTTTTGTTTATGTCATTGATGATATCTTTGATGTTTATGGGACTGTTGAAGAATTAACCCTCTTCACTCAAGCTGTTAATAGGTACTTTATTTGAGCTCTTAATAATTTATATATATGTTGATAGTGTAAAGTACAAATAATCATTCTGCTAGTATATAAAACGTCTTTATTTTTTTATGGTCCATAATCTTAGAGGCTACTATTATTATTTCAGGTGGGAATTATGTGCCATGATGGACTTACCAGAATACATGAGATCAACTTATAAGGCTCTTTATAATACCATTAATTCCATTGGTTACAATATCTACAAAATTTATGGACGAAACCCCACTCAAAATTTGCGCAACCCGGTATTATTCACTATGCTTTTAAAATTCAATAGGACTTGACTTTCTCTTATTTCATCCATTTCATATTAGTTGTCTTTTTTTCTTTTACACGATGTCATCTAAGAAATCATAAAAATAAAAATAGTTTTACTAATTCAGTACCCTTAAAAGAAACTTTTCTGAAACTTTACAAATTCGTTTACACTTTTAAATAGAATTAATTGTAATGATAAAATGAAAAGAAATTTAATTGATACTCTCTTAATTTTGTAAATTGACAAGTAATTTGTGAAAAATTATTTTTAATAACGTAATTGAATAATTTGAAGAGAGTAACTTTTAAAGTAACATAAACAAAGTTAAATAACGTAATTGAATAACTTCTAATAATTGAGTGACCTTCTGAGTAATGAACTCCTTTTTTTTTTTGTGGATTAATTTAGTGGGCAAATTTATGCAATGCATTCCTAAAAGAAGCAAAATGGTTTGCCTCTGGGGAGTTACCAACAACAGATGTGTACTTGAAGAATGGACTTGTTAGTTCTGGAGTTCATACGTATGAAATAGTTTAATATATGTGCAGGATGAAAATCAAGAAGGAAATGATGGTTCATATATAGAATGTTACATGAAGGGACAAAAAAATGGTTCTATTGGATTGGCAAGAGAGTATGTGGTTAAACAAATAGAAGATGAATGGAAACAAGTTAATAAGAAACATTTTGATTTGATGAATGGATCTTTAGGATCATTTTCAAAAGCTTTTCTTAACCTTGTAAGAATGGATATGTACAATTATGATGATAAACAGGCCCTTCATGTCCTCCTAGAATACATCAACTTTATGTTGTATGATAATGTATCCATGTCAATCAAGTAGAAAGTTGCCTTCAATTTTTTTTTTGTTTAGTCTCTTGTTGATATTTCCACATAACTCCTCTATTTTTATTTTTTTTGTTTAGTCTATTGCATGTGGAAATGTCGGCTTTTAGCACTATTATTCACTATAGTCCATGCATATCATTATCATATTCAAACAAAGAACCCAAAAGTGTGTAGGGATAGCTATTGGGAGAAAAATAAACTTAATATTCCTCTGGGTACGTACGTATTGATGACATGCATGGCACCAGAGGGTCGATTTGCTAAACTTCGGCAGACCACTACGGTGGCTGAATACCAAAGTCGTTTCGAAGTGGTTTCTAATGAGACGATGCATTTTCCAGATCAGGTATTAGCACATTTTTATCAATGTAACTCTCTCAACTTTTACAATACAAGCAAACACTTATATATATATGAACTGATATGTTTTACTGACTTCAATTACAATATAACATGACATAAACAAAGGAACTGTAAGTACACTGATACAAGGAAATACACTTGAAATCTGAAACTAGAAGCCTAGAATTGGGTTGAGAAGATAGAAGAAGAGGGAGAGAACTTTCAGAATCATACTTAACTGCCTCCCTTTTCCTACCCACGTTTTCACACTTTTATACAACTTCTGTAACTAACAGTTGCTTTGCACACGTGACTTTCATCCTGCCCAAAAGTAACTGTCCAACCTTTTAGGTGGAATTACACTTCTAGTACTCCGACGTCGCTTGTCAATATGAATATCACTAGTCTCATCCTCTTTATCATTCATAGTAGCAGATGTCTCCATTGAGTTCACAACATTACTCCCGTGCTGAAAATCGACCTTGTCCTCAAGGTTGAAGTCATCTATCGCAGTTTGGTCAGGACAATCTTGGAGCTGCAATGGTGTTACCTGTTGGATAGGCTCCCCCAAGCAACGCTTAAGTACTGAAACATGAAACATAGGATGTATCTTGGCTTCGACAGGCAACTCTAATTTATATGCCACCTCTCCAATGCATTTGATGACCTTGAAAGGACCAAAGTATCGTCGTCCAAGCTTATGTCCCTTTTGCAGTCACATAGAAAGTTGTCGGTACGGTTTTAATTTTACGAAAACCCAATCACCCACTGTAAACACTAAATCAGTACAATGTTTATCTACAAACGTCTTCATCATTGTTTGAGCTTTGAGCAAATTATTTTTCAACGACGCTAGAACTGCATCACACTGAATGAAGTAGGCCTCCACCAATTCACTAGCAGTGTTCCCCAATATATATCGAGTGATAGTTGGGGGTTCTCGTCCATACAACACTTTAAACGGTGTCATTCCAGCTGATGTTTGGTACGAAGTATTGTACCAGAATTCAACCCAAGGCAGCATGGTTACCTACTTGGTTGGAGCATCAGCAACATAACAATGAAGATATTGTTCAAGACATTTATTTAGAGCTTCGGACTGTCCATCAGTTTGGGGATGATATGCAATACTTATATCCAATGTTGAACCCTACAAACGATTTATTTCTTGCCAAAAAAAATGGAGGAATCGTGGGTCACGATCAGTGACAATAGTGCAAGGAGGGCCGTGAAGGCGAATTACACCTACTACGAATGCTTCAGCTACCAGTTGAGTAGAGAATGTGGAAGGTAAGGGAATAAAATGACCATATTTGGTCAGTCGATCCACCACGGTAAGGATAGTAGTTTTCCCTTTGGAACTTGGAAGGCAAGTGATAAAATCCATTGCGATATCTTCAAGGAATTGATCTGGTATAGGGAGAGGCTGCAATAAACCTGCTGGATGCAAGTTTGTGTCTTTCATCTGTTGACATATCTAACAAGTTGTAACAAATGATTTCACATCCTTGCGCATCTGGCACCAATAAAAATTTAAAGCAAATTGATGGTATGTTCTTGCCACACCAACATGTCCTCCGATATTCGTGGCATGGAATTCAAACATTAGCTTATGTCGTAGTGGTGCATCTGATGGAATCACGAGCCTACCTTTTAAAAATAACAACCCATCCTTGAATTGGAAATCCATGTGAGTCTCCAAATCTTTTTGTAGAGCTTGCTGAATAGCCAATAGTTCTGGATGTGATTGATTCAAGAATTTCAATTCTTGTTCTAGATTAAAGGTCCTAGCAGAAATGGCCATAAGAGAAGCATCTGAATTACGAGAGAGGGTATCAGCGGCTGAATTTTGTTTCCTAGGCCTGTATATGATATGAAAATTATCACCCACTAGTTTAGTGAGCCATTTTTGTTGCTCAGGAGTTTGGATGGTTTGATTAGTGAGGTTCTTCAAAGACTGTTGATCTGTTAGTACTGTAAACCTTCTACCAAGAAGATATTGCCTCCATTTACTCACAGCTTGATGAATGGCAAACATCTCACGATGATATGTTGAAGCCCGTTGCATCCTTGCATTCAATTTTTGACTAAAATAAGCGATGGGTTGCCTTTTTTTGAGATAGAATGGCACCAATTCCTTTCCCCGAAGCGTCAGTCTCTACTTGAAATTCTTGATTGAAATCTGGTAATGCCAATATTGGAGTGGAACCTAATTTAGTCTTCAAAGTTTCAAATGCAATTTGAGCTTTTGGTGTCCATCGGAAAACTTCTTTTTTTAGCAAATCAGTAATTGAACTTGATATGGAAGCATAATGGTGGATAAATCATCGATAGTAGCCTGCAAGGCCGAGAAAACTCCGCACTTCTTTCACTATACAAGATGGTGCCTATTGCTGGATGGATTCCACTTTTCCTGGGTCGACAGATAATCCTTGAGATGAAATAATATGTCCCAAATAGTCCACTGATTCCTGTCCAAATAAGCATTTGGATCGATTGGACACCAACTAATATTGACCCAATAATTGAAGAACAGAGACCAAATGTTCCAAGTGATCAGTCCAAGTAGGACTATATATCAAAATGTCATCAAAGAATACCAGGACATATATATCTCATTCATAGTTGCTTGAAATGTAGAGGTGCATTTGTAAGGCCAAATGGCATGACGAGAAATTCATAATGTCCATCATGAGTGCGAAATGCCGTCTTAGGGACATCCTTCGGACAGACCCTAATTTGATGATATACAGACAATAAATCCAACTTGGAAAAATACCGAGCACCATTCAATTCACCAAAAAGTTCATCAATTGTAGGAATTGGAAATCTATCACAAATTGTGATTGGATTTAATGCACGATAGTCAACACAAAACCTCCACGTGCTATCTTTTTTTCGAAGCAATAATATTGGAGAGGAAAATGGACTAGTACTTGTTCTGATTATTCCTTCTTTTAGCATTTCAGACACTAACTGCTCCATAACCTGCTTTTGAAAATAAGGATATCGATATGGTTTCACATTAACCGGTCCTGCACCTGGAACTAGATGGATTGCATGATCCTGACTTCGTGAAGGAGGCAAACCTAGAGAATTTTGAAAGACAACTTCATATGTATT
Source organism: Solanum stenotomum (assembly GCF_019186545.1). Classification (NCBI taxonomy): domain Eukaryota; kingdom Viridiplantae; phylum Streptophyta; class Magnoliopsida; order Solanales; family Solanaceae; genus Solanum; species Solanum stenotomum. The sequence goes on from NC_064286.1 coordinate 1,443,155, forward strand.
GAGCACCATTGCTAAATCAAATGGGAAAGTACATGAAGGTTCCGAATCAGATACCAATTGTAGATGAAAATAGGAGGAAATTGCATCTGTAGCAGCCATTCTTCTCAGACTATGTAATTGCACTGGTTGCATATCAGCAGGTGCATCCCCTTTCCCCGAGATCTTAGAACCATTCAGAGTAAATTCAAACATTCTCTTTACATAATTAGTAAGGACAGGACCCAAAGTTGCAAGCCACGTAACCCCGAGTACTATATCAGCACCATGAAGGAATAAAATGTATAGATCTTCCACTGTTTTGTTGCCCTGTATGGTTAATGGAATTTTTTTAGCCACTTCCTCACATCGTAATCACTGTCCACTTCCTACCACCACCGAAAAGCTTGGCGTTGGTTCAATTTTCCAACTGAAGAAAGTTTGCCATCCTCGCCTAAATAAAATTATGTGTACTAGCATTATCCACAAGCACTTGTACCGGTGAACCATTAACATGACCAATAAATCAGAGAGTAGTGGAAGAATTTCCTCCAGATAAAGCATGATATGAAATAGCTGACTGTTCTTGAACCTCCAAACATTGTAATTCCTCCGCTAAGATATCATCCGACACAAATTAATCTGGTAAGGTAGCTTCAGCCTCAGACTGTTCAGATAACAGTAGAAGTTGGGGAAGTGACTTACATTTGTGACTAGGAGAGTATTTTTCATCACAAGAATAACAAAGACCACGTTCTCGTCGACTTTGTAACTCTGCAAGGGAAAGGCATCACATGGGCGGACGATTTGATGCAGTTTGGGAAATTGAAGCTATCTGATTCGATATGGAGGGCTTTGAGACTGTATAAGGATGAGTGGGAGTTGGCAGAAATGGTGGAGCCTTACTGAAAGCAGGCTTAAAGGAGCCTCGTTCAAGTTGGATCTTTTGCTCGTATAAATGGGATGAGCGTATAGCTTCATTTAATTTTATGGGCTCACAAATTAAAACAACCGTTTTAATCTCAGGTCTCAGTCCAGAAGTAAAAAAATGTGCTAATACCTGATCTGGAAAATGCATCGTCTCATTAGAAACCGCTTCGAAACGACTTTGGTATTCAGCCACTGTAGAGGTCTGCCAAAGTTTAGCAAGTCGACCCTCTGGTGCCTCTAGATCTCGTTTCTGAAATCGGACCAGCAGTTTCTCAGTGAAATGCTCCCAATTAACTAATTGTTTATTGCGAAACAGCCATCTGTACCATTCCAATGCATCACCATCCAAGTAGAACGATGCTAGTGTTAACTTATAATCCTCCGTGATTCCATAAAATTCAAAGTAGCGCTCTGCTTGGAAGACCCATGATTCAGGATTCACTCCATGGAATCGTCCTAATTCAACCGAAGCAGGTTTGTGTCGCAAAGTAGGAGGTGTCTGTGTATGTCCTCCATAAACTTCAGTAGTTTGACATGGTCGAGATGTTGCCACTACAGGAGTACTATTCTGAGAACCTAGCGCCATCAGATGACCCACCACCTCTTTCAACATTGATCGAATTTCAGAGATGTCACTCGAGAATGATTCTTTCACCACCCGTATGGAGTCTTCGAGGAACTTGAGTTTTTGGTCCTCTTCCATTAGAGACCTCTGGATGAAAGCACCAATGTAACTCTCTCAACTTTTACAATACAAACAAACACTTATATATATATATATATATATATATCATATATTATTATAAGTGGGAAGAGCTTAACCTCAAAAGTTGAATTACGAAAATACCTCTATATTAAATTAAAAAAGTAATAAAAATTAATTAATTAAATAATAATCATATATCATATTATTATATTATTATACTAATGCTAATGATCATATACCTACTTGTTTGTTTTCTCCGTTTGTTGGCTTCTCATTTCCTTCCTAATCTTAATTATTCTCTCTCTACTTATAAATATTCACATATTGTTATAATAATTATAATAAAGAAGGGGAATGAAGAGTTGTAAGGTAATTAATTATGAGAGAAATGTTCACTTTATTGCTATATAATTATGATAATAAAATATAAAGATAATGAAGAGTTGCAAGGGTAATAAATTTTGAGAGCTATAATAAAAATAAAGAGAATGAAGAGTTGCGAGGGTAATAAATTTGGAGAGCTATATATAATATTTGTGTAGCAAAGAGGTGGCCAGCCGATGGTCATTATTTTTGCAAAAATGCATGATCATTAAATAAAATTTTCATTTCTCTCTAAATACATTAGTTGATTACTTATTACTTTCATTGTATTTTTTTGCTTTTTACAGAAGAAAAATGTGTATAAGTTCTAAAAGTTCATACGGAGCATGCAATGATGGAAATGGATATTGGAAATTTTCACAGAGGTTGAAATCCATTTATTCACAAAGTTAGTTTTTAACATTATCTAATATATTTTCATATTTTGAGAAAATTCTCTTTTAATATTTAGTTTTTAGGTAATTGTCGGAGGAATTCAAATCGGTGCTTTCACTGATTTACATACTTTGGGTAAGTGAATTGAACTCTCTTCTTCCTTTCTTTGTCATTTCACATAATATATATATATATATATATATATATATATATATTCGTTGCTTTTCTTTCTTCCATTTAATTTTTCACCTTATTTTGTTAGAGCTTAATTTTTCATGCTTCAGTTCTGACCTAGCTATCATCTTTGGAAGAAAATTATTCTAGATAATAATTATGACCATATCTAACTATTATGTTGTTTACCTCATTTTGCTCCAATATTACTTTTTTGGTTCCTTTACACTAGATCTTCTAGGTACTGAAGAAAAAGAATATCATTGTCTTTTTAGAACTGTTAGGGATAGTAGCATTAGTGTTGCATTTGGATCGAAGACGTCATCATATGTGATAATATTGATAGATAGAGAATGAATATTTGGAAGGCAATAGATTTTATCACTATGTATGGATTAGAATGAAATAAAGATATATACTCTTTTATACACTAATAATTTTTATATTTTATTTTTTATTCTAATTGATGTAGATGAAGGATACATATCTCTCGAAGGTGTTTGGAAATGTTCCAAAAATTTAAATTTTGGTTTTATTTCATGTAAATTGGTTCCTTTGTAAGTGATTTTTATATTTATTCTTAAAATTTTCTTTTTATGTTTTCAAATTGGATATAGGATCTACGTGTAAAGTGCGTAATGAGAGATTATTGAGGATAAGTTATATCGGCATATTCATTCCATTACATGTTATATTATCTTAATTAGCTTCACATTTCTTGCTTGATGGCAAATGCAACATTCCACTGTTATGATTAAAAAAAAAAAAATTCCACTATTATGAATTTTATTTAATGAATATGATGTAAATGATAAAGTTAATATTGTTAATTTCAATATTTTCTATTTAATAATTCAATAATATGGGATAAACGTGCAACGCACGTTCCTAAGGACTAGTATATATATATATATGAACTGATATGTTTTACTGACTACAATTACAATATAACAGGACACAAACAAAGGAACTGTAAGTACACTGATACAAGGAACTACACTTGAAATCTGAAACTAAAAGCCTAGAATTGGGTTGAGAAGATAGAAGAAGAGGGAGAGAACTTTCAGAATCATACTTAATTGCATCCCTTTTCCTACCCACGTTTTCACACTTTTATACAACTTCCGTAACTAACTGTCGCTTTGCACACGTGACTTTCTTCCTACCCAAAAGTAACTGTCAAACCTTTTAGGTGGAATTACACTTCTAGTACTCCGACGTCATTTGTCAATGTGAATATCACTAGTCTCATCCTCCTTATCATTCATAGTTGCATATGTCTCCATTGAGTTCACAACACATGCAAACAAAATATCATAATACTCCCACATGAGAAAGTGAAATGACTTGAGCCTATCATCTCCTCACGTTCCAAGTCCATATTGAAATTTCGACTATGCACTTAAATTCGTGGTAAAGTTTTAAAATTTGTAGTTTAAATCAAGCTATATATATTTTGGTGGCTAAAATTTTCATATTAAGAGTAAAATAGAAAGTATAAAATTACAGTAATTTCAAAAGAAAACAAAAGCATGTCATTCTTTTTAGATAAGACTAAAAAGAATTTATTATACATAAGATAAGGGGATGGATATATAGAGTGTGTACTTATACACTATCCATATTTTTATCTAACCAAATCACACTGATAAATCACCATACAACATAGATTTAATATATTCTTGGAGGACAGGGAGGGATTGATTATCATCATAATTGTACATAAGAGGGACAATCCTTGCACAATTAAGAGAAGCATTTGAAAATGATCCTAAAAATTGACTCATCAAATGCAAATGTTCTTTGTTGAGTTTCTTCCATTCATCTTCTATTAGCTTAATCACATGTTCTCTTGCCAATTCAATGGAAGTATCTTTGTTTTCCTTCATGTAACATTCAATGTATGAACCATCTTTTCCTTCTTGATTCTCATCCTGCACAAACAACGCATATTCTGCTAATAAAAATCATACAAACATGTCATGTGTAAAGATGAAATTTTTCTTTTTGTTACCTTGGCACTTCCAAGATCATCCCAAAGGCGAAGAATCGCAGCCACAGAAGAAGAAATGGCTGATACATCCTCCAAATGAATAGAACTAACACCAAGACCTAAGAGATAGAACATGTGAACTAAGACTGCATGAACTCCAGAACTAACAATTCCATTCTTTAAGTACTCATCTGTTGTTGGCACCACCCCAGAGGCAAACCATTTTGCTTCTTTTAGAAATGCATTGCACAAGCTTACCCACTAAAATACAAAAAAAAAAGTATGAAATATTAGGGAATGACTATAGTTAATAAAATGATAAATAATCCCTCCATCTATCTTAGTTTTTCAAGTATCAACTTGATACATCTTTTAAAAAATAATAAATAGAATGATAATTTTACTATATATCTCCCTTTGAATATAATAATTCGATGTTCTTGGAATGAGTATAGTTAATAATAAGGTAAATTTGAAACTAATAAGTGACAAATTATCTCTTGATTTTAAAAATAGACATATATTTATAATACTGGACAAATATATAAAAGTGAACGTTATAATACCGCATTCCACAAATTTTGAGTGGGGTTTTGTCCATAGAGTTTGTGGATATTATAGCCAATGTCATTAATGGTATCATAAAGAGCCTTATAAGTTGATCTCATGTATTCTGGTAAGTCCAACATGGCAACCAATTCCCACCTGAAATAATTGAGGAAAAATTACATTCTATGTCTATTTGTATATAAATATATAATTTTCATCTAAAAGCATAATCCTATTTCGTTGATAGAAAATGCCTTCCCTTCAGGAAACTGTCATATGAGAGTCTTTATTTTCTTTGAGTAGATTTCCTTTTTTGGTGTTTTTTGGTGTTACTTTGTTTGAGTAGACTTACAACAAAGTCTTTACTCTCTTGTAAGTGATCTTAGTAATAAAAAAATGAGGAGTTTTATGAAAAAAAAAAAAAAGCTCAAATGAAATACCTATTGACAGCTTGAGTGAAGAGGGTTAGTTCTTCAACAGTCCCATAAACATCAAAAATGTCATCAATGACATAAACAAAAGAAATGCATTTTGCTAGCTCAATTCTTTGTTGTGACATTTTTGGATCTGTAAGCATTGCCATTGGCCAAGCATACCATTTTAATGGTTGTTCTCTCAAAAGCTTCAATTCTTCAGCTAAACCAAGACTTTTCCACCACCTATATATATATATTTAGAAAGTTGCAATTAGTATATTAAAGTCAGATTTGAGTTTATAACTTTTATACATACAACAAGTAATGTAAAACTTGTATAGAAATTGAATTCAACAACTAATTTACCCGGAAACTTGAGCCAATTCATGTTGATGTATCTCTTGAGTTATGGAGTATTCAATATTTACCAATTCTTGTAAGGTGCTTTTTCCCCATCCATTAATTCCTTTGAAGTTATTGATGAAGCTTTTGGCCTTGCAACTTGCTAAACTCTTGTGGTATGGATACTTTAATGTTTCTTTAATAATTCTAGCTTCATCACATGAGTCACTATTTGCAAGACATGCATTTAGGTGCTCACTACTAAAATTTGCAATTTCTTGAAGTATGTATTCACCTTCTACACCAAGTTGTGATGCTTCATATAAACCAATTAATCCATTTACATGATCTTGGCTAAGCTTTAATCCAAATGTCCCATCATCATTGTTCTTGAATCTTTTAAATACATCTGCTCAAGGGAATATAATTAATTAGAGATTATATATAATTGTACAACTTATCCAAAATTTGATAATTAGGATTCTTGGATATAATCAACCAATTACCTGCTGACACGTGGTAACCTTGTTGTCTCAAAAGCCTAAAACAAAGTGAAACATCAAAAGGGGTTTGATATTTGAGAAAACAAACACTTTGCTCATATTCCTTTTGTAAAATTGATTGAATCTCTTCTTGAAAATGATGTTCAATTCCCATACGTTGAAGTGTATCCACTAAAACAAGATTATTAGTATTATTTATTTCTGTCCTTAGTGCATACTTGACATCCTTCACAAGTAGTCCAAATTTGGTACTATTAAATCCATCCTGCATTAGTAATTAAGCATTTTCTTAGTTAAAAAAGGAAAATAAAAAAGAACGACAACATTCTTAATTAAAATGAAAAAAAAAATTGTATGCTAAATTACATGGTGTAATGGTACGGTGGAGCTACCCTTATCTCTTCGTCGGAAATTACATCGTGTAAGGGACTGAAGTTATAATTAGTATATAGAAGTTATGCACACAAATAATTTTTATTTTTTTTTAAAATACATCTTCAAGATATTTTATAAATGACAACATTAGTATATATAATCTTATATTGTTAGTGTATAAAAGTTAAAATCTTACTTTGGCTACGAGAGGTTTGTATAAAAAGATGTTGAAAAGCCCAAATTCTTCTTATGGTTATGTGGCTAGAGAGATATAATTGTGAAGGGGAGAAGGCTCTAGTCATTGCCATGGAAAGATTTATTTACTCTTGTGATATTTGGTCATATATATTTGTGTAGTATTATTAGTTGAAGAAATGACAATTCGAACCCCTTCTATTTACTTGTTCTGAAAGATGTCTTTTTTTATTTATTCTATTCTTAATATTAACTCAATAAAAAAAATATTGTGTAAAAATAAAAATAAATTTTTTATTTTTATCATTAAAATAACACAATAAAATTCTTTAACTTCTTATTCTTTATTTTATTTTATGTTTTATATATTATATTTCATGTTTTAATTTGTGAAATAATTTTTTAATTGATTTGAATTGATTTTTTTTAATTATATTTAAATCACCATGTTAAAATTTAATTATATCAATATCTAATATTTTTTTTAATTTACTTCTTAATAAATAACATATAATAACATATAATATATAACATATGATTTAGCAGTAATTAAGCTAATGTCATTACGTATTACTAAAATCTTTAGCTGCATTTATATAAAGTGATCGTTGTAAATACTCATATTTAATTATTGTCGCTAAATATAATATACTAGCAATTATATCATTACCACTAAATTCTTTATTTATCATAATGTTAATTCACTAGTTTTCTCATTAATTCCATCATCATCATAATTAAAGCCCCCTTTTTTTTGTCATTATCACGTTGAAAAAGAGATATCGTGTTATCTAATGTTTGTCCAAAAAAGGATAAGATAGTGATTTGTGAACCATACAATAATGTTAAAGACCTAAGAAATGATTAGTTGTGTAATATATATACCATGTAATTTTTGAATGCAAGTTGAATATTGTAATTTACAAATTCAAACCCTGTTATCACATCAACTAATGATATACAATGTATGCATGATCATGAATCACTTTATCTACTAATAATCACTTTATCACTTGAATTTAGTATGATATTTTTAATCCACCTAACTCTATTTTTAATGTATCATTTAAATATAAAAACTTTTACTTAGTTTAAGTGTTCAACACGTGTTAGTAAATATTAAAAAGATAAAAAAATTTATAATCAAATAACATCATGCATTTTATTTATTATAATGTTAATTCACAAGTTTTCTCATTCCATCATCATCATAATTGATTAGTATTATATATTTCTGTCATTAGTGCATACTTTACATCCTTCACAAGTAGTCCAAATTTGGTACTATTGAATCCATCCTGCATTAGTAAGTATTTTCTTAGTATAAAAAAAAAAGGGAAAATACTATTTAGTAGTAAGGTTATCAAAAGAATTTCTGATTGGGCGGTTACTTTGCGATATTGTGCCAAATCTTTGAACTTTGCAGACTTGCTTTATAATTTGTTTTCTACTTAATTACATGATTGATTTAACCTAATAGTGCAACGGTATGATATTGACACTCCTTTATTGGAAATTACACCGTATAAATAGGTTTATATATATATATATACCGTGCGTGTTATGAATTTTTTTTGAGAATTTGTATCATTTAATGATGCTATGTGAATGGCTAGAAAAATATGATAGAAAAGACAACCATGATACAAAAAGATATTCTTTCATCTCCTAATTGGCTTCTTCATATTCACACGTTTATAATATTTTTAGATTCTATTACAAAAATTCATATTTTGAAACAACTTAAAATCATAAATTTTGGAGGAAAAGGTTTGAGAAATGTTATGTCTCAACTTACTTCAATCTTTTAACTTATATACACAGATAATATATTTCAATGTATGATTGCAATTTATATAAGTTTTTAAAAAGCTAATATGATAGGGTAAAATTATTTTATATTGTCAATTTATAAAAGTTAAAATCTTACGTAATAGTAGCTCGTTTGAAGATGAGAAGTTTCTTTAAAAAGATCTTCTTGAACATCCCATGTGTTAGAGCTTCTGCATGAAACTTGAATACTTCCTTTGCTTCCAATTTGGCATAGATATAATTGTGAAGGGGAGAAAGCTCTAGTAATACTTGCCATGAAAGATAATTTCTTATAAATATTTTGTAGAGTATTTTGTTTGATGGAATAACAATTGGAACCCTCTATTTATAATAATAGCTACATATAACATAATAAGTGTACGTTAAGGTATTGGAAGATTCTTGAAAAATTTTATATGTGATTGGGAGTATTTTGTATTTTTTTTAAACTTTTGGAGCTCACTTAAAATTCTAACAAATAAACTAGAAATGTTTTCATTGATCATTCCACCAAAATCGAACTTTGATTTGCAACATTTTTCACTCCTTGATCTACAAAATTCAAGCCCAATTTTATTTCTTCATAATTGTCATGATTATTGAATTTGAAAGAGCGTCGCAGTAATTTCTTGCAATTTATTAATAGCTATGGTATGAATATTTATCATTGAGATAAAGTTGTATGTTTGAAACAATAATTAATTTTTATTATATGATTTTATTATGGTCATGGTGTGGCTAGTTAAATATCTTTTTGATTTTCTGTAATAAATTCTTTAGTGCTATTCCAAAAAAGGACGAAAAATAGTGGTTAAAAAATCAGACTATTTTAGGTAGACCCTACATTGACATTTAATTTTTTAAGGTATAAAAGAATTCAAATATACATCCAACTATGATTAAATTTCACCTATACAAATTTACAATAATATGAAATTATCTAAGATTAATTATTTATTGATTTCCAAAAGTTGATTATTATAATTATTTTTTCTAAAGAAGTTGATCTAATGAGGTCGGTATTTATATTTATTTTTTTAATAAATATCTCGATTTGGTCAAAAATAATTCTTTTTCATCAATGATACCAGCCTCCATGAGGTCGAGTTTTATCGACTTCCATTGGAAAGGAGTTGAATTCCCTTCCAAGATCAACTAATATTGCGGTTTTCTTTTTGAAATTTTTTGGAAGTAGTTTTTAATTTTTTAATTTTTTACCCTTCCTAGGAGCTCCCACCCCTTTTTGCTCCCTTGGTGACTCGAACTCGCAACCTTTGGGTTGGAAGTGATGGGTGCTTACCATCCGAGCAACTCCCTCTCATCTTTTTTGGAAGTAGTTATTTCGTAAGAAATTACTAAAAATTGTTTTTTTTTTTGTTTAGAACGGAGGAATTTTATTTATGATAATTAAGGATCATCCAATAAGTATATTTATCATAGAATTTATGATTCAATTCCTATAAATATTTTTTTTATAATGATGTTTTACTTTTAGAGTGAATATTGTTAATAATTAATTGAATCTAAAAATAATATTGATTACTGTTGAAAATGGTGTTTCTCAGGAAATTATTTCTCCTGAAATAGTGAAGGAGATGAAAGAAACAATTCAAAATGGCACAAATAATTTGCCTCCAAAATCAAATTATTTGGACACGTGTGAGTTCAGTAGGAAACAAAGAGAATAATGTGCTGGCAATATCTTGGCCATCTGATTAAATTCCCTTACAACTGTATATATAGAATTAGAACTAGTATAATTACGTCAGGTTGTTATTTTCCTAAGCAATAACCTTTAAACACCTGTATAGGAAAATGTTTTCTTTCTTTTATTCTTTGTAATCCTAGACTTGTATAAATAGAGAAGCAATGAAGGCAATAAGATCATCAGAAAATTTCCCAATTTCATCTTTTATTATTTTACAGTTCAAGAACTTTTTTATTTCTGTCTTTCTTTATGGTATCAGAGCAAGAAGATTCTTCTTCTATGGACAACACTATTGTTACTCCATCATTCCAGGGGGCTGGATCCTCTTCTATGGATCCAGCAACCCTATACCTTCACCCTTCAGATTTTCCTGGAATGTCAGTTGTGAATTCCAAATTTGAGGGTAGAGGTTATGCTGGTTGGAAAAGGTCCATACTAATTGTTCTTTTAACCAAGAATAAGTTAGGCTTTATTGATGGAGGCTGCAAAGCTCCTTTTTCTACATCTCCCAACTATCCTCTTTGGAACAGATATAACGATATGGTAACCTCATGGTTACTGAATTCCCTTTCTAAAGAGATAGCTGAGTCTGTCATCTACTCGAAATCTGCTCAAGATTATGGCAGGATCTTGAGGACAGGTTTGGTCAGCCCAATGAGGCCAAGTTATATCACCTGCAAAAGGAATTAAGTGACTTAGAACAAGGGGCTAATCACATAGCAACATATTATACAAAGATTAAGAGCTTGTGGGATGAACTTGATATTTTGAATGTCAAAAATTGTTACTCTTGTATCTGCACTTGTGAGGGTAATTCAAGTCTGCTAAGTCCCTCAAAGATAAAAGGTTGATACAGTTTTTGATGGGTTTGAATGATACTTATTCCCCTGCTAGGAGTAACATGTTGATGATTAATCATCTTTCCTCTGTTAGCCTTGCTTATTCTCTTCTTATGCAAGATGAGCAACAAATGAAAGCTTTTATCAACTCTCAGTTCCCAGGAAACTTAGCCTCTTTCTTGGCTTCTGGTCTTAACAGTCCATCACAATATAAAGGTAAGGAAAAGGGAAAGAAGAATACTACAATTTGTTCATTTTGTAAGAAGCTTGGTCATACAGTGGACAAATGCTAAAGAGTCATTGGCTTCCCAATTGATTTCAAATTCGTTAAGACAAGAAAGGGACAGGGGACTCTAAGGAGAAATGCTACTTTTACTTCTGCAGAAAATGGGGGGGATAACCATTTTCCTATAAAAACTAGCTCTGGAATTAATCAGCTCTCTCAGGATCAGTTCTCTCAGTTGGTTCATCTCCTCAACTAAGTGCACTATCTTCAGATGTTACAGCTAATTATGCTGGTAAAGGTTCACATCAACCTATCTCCTGCCTTATAGCCCTTAATTCTATTCACTGGATCTTAGATTCAAGGGATACTGAACATCTTTCTTTTGAAATTTCTATGTTCATGAATCTTAGACCATTACCTGCTCCTATCAATATCAATTTACCCAATTCTACTAAGGTCAAAGCCACTTATACATAATATCCTTTATGTCCCTTTTTTCAAGATTAATTTATTGTCTGTTCACAAGTTGTCTACACAACTGAAATATCTCTTAATCTTTTCTTCTACTGGATGTATTTTACAGGGCCCTTCAGTGCAGAGCCGAATAGTTCGTGGTGAAGTTAGAGATGGATTGTACCAGCTCGAATCTACAAATTTCCCTTCAAAGCAAACTTTCAAGAATAGTGCAACTAGTGCACTATCTTCTACTATAGTTCCTGTTTCTAGTTATGTTCATCACGAATGAATCAGATGTAAAGCTTTGGCACAATCTTCTAGGGTATTTGCCCATTTCTGCAATGAAAAATATCAACTATTTTAGTTTTGAATTTTAATATTCTTTTGTTGTGTGTCCATTGGCAAGACAATCCAAACTTCCTTTTCCCATCAATATTATCAAAACAAAAGCTATTTTGATTTAATTCACATAGATATTGGGGGTCTTACAAATCCACTACTTATAATGGATATAATTATTTTTGACAATAGTGGATGACTTTAGCAGAGCCACTTGGACCTATCTTCTGAAAACTAAGAGCAATGCCTTTCCTATGTTACAATATTTTTTAGCCATGACAAAAAAAAACTCAATACCTCTGTGAAAACAATAAGGTCTGATAATGCTCTTGAGTTAGGAAAAAGTGAAGTTGCAACTGCTTTTCTCAATTCTAAAGGGATTATTCACCAAACTTCTTGTGTAGCTACCCCCAACAAAATGGAGTAGTTGAGAGAAAACATCGACATCTTTTAGAAACTTTCGAGCTCCTTTATTTCAATCAGGTCCTCCTATTAATTTTTGGGGTGAATGTCTTTTGACTGCCACATTTCTCATCAACAGATTTCCTTCAAGAGTTTTACGAGGTAAGACTCCTTATGATCTTCTGTTTGGACATTCACCTTCTTATCATTCTCTAAAAAGTTTTGGTTGTCTTTGTTATGCCTCCACCCTGTCACATCATAGATTCAAATTTGACCCAATTGTTAATACTTGTATTTTTATAGGATATCCTTATGGTCAAAAAGGTTTTAAACTCTTCAATTTACTTTTCAAAAAGATTATGGTTTCAAGAGATGTTCATTTTTGTGAGTCTATGTTTCCATTTGTTACTCCTCTTCAGTCTCCTAATTCATCACCTATATTTTCTAGTCCTGATTCCCAACATACTTCTGATATTTTCCCAACACCTAGCCCAGTTATTTCATCTGATTTTTCTAATCAATATTTTCCTGCAGATTTAAAAGAAGCTAGTATAGTCCCTCTTGATTGCATCAAACCACAATCTGCTAATCAGATTCCTAGTGGTTCTACGTCTATTCATGATGTTATTTCACCCCCTTTACTAACTCCTAATCTTGCTCCTCCAAGAAGATTCACAAGGGATCACAGGAAGCCTTCTTATTTGAATGACTATATGTGCAATGCAGTGTTTTTGACTAATCTTACAACCTTTTATTTTACTTCCCATATTAGTCATGTCATTTATCCTTTTTCAGTTTTATCCTCCACAAATCAACAGGTTGTCAACTCTATTTCTACCATTTGTGAACCTACTAGCTTTGCATAAGCTGCTCAGCACCTAGGCTGGCAGCAAGCTATGGCATCTAAATTTGAAGCTTTGGAAGCTAACAAAACTTGGGATGTGGTGTTGTTGCCAAAAGGGATGAAAGTCCTTCCTTGCAAGTGGATTTATAAAGTCAAGCAAAAATTTGATGGGAGTCTTGAACGACTAAAGGCGAGATTGGTTGTTAGGGGTGACATCCAACAAGAAGGAGTGATTTTAATGAAACTTTTTCTCCCGTAGTTAGGATGACTACCATTAGGTGTAGTTTAGCTATTGCAGTGAGAGAAGGTTGAGCAATCTCTCAATTAGTTGTTAATAATGATTTTTTGCATGGTGATCTTCAAGAGAAAGTTTACATGAAGTTTCCCCCTGGTATGCCTTCTCCTAGTTCAGCTCATGTTTGCAAGCTTAAAAAATCACTTTATGGACTTCGACAATCTTCTCATCAATGGTATGCTAAGCTCACCACTGCCCTCAACTATAAAGGGTTCATTTCCTCTCTTAATGACTACTCATTATTTTTTAAGAAAGATGGAGATTCTATTTCAATTGTCGCAGTGTATGTTGACGACATAATTCTTACAGGAAACAATGTCTCGGAGTTGAATCATTTCTTGATGATGAATTCAAAATCAAAGATTTAGGGGACTTACATTTTTTTCTAGGATTGGAAATTTTGAGAGAATCACATGGGATGATCATCATTCAACGCAAATACACTTTAGAGCTTTTATCAAAATACGATTGTTCTCATCTCCCTCTTGTGCCATCTCCTCTTGACCCTGCATAGAAATTAGGGGCTGATGTAGGAGATTTGTCAACATATCCTACTTGCTATCGAAGGCTCATAGGTGAGCTAAATTAATTACCTTACTCACAATTGTCCTGATATTTCATATTCAGTGCAGTATTTGTCGCAATTTATGCAAAATCGAGATTACCTCATTATTCAGCTGCTATAAGAGTTCTTCGATATATTCGAGCTAATCCCAATCAAGGACTATTTTTGCGAGCTGATCCTTCGCTTAAATTGATTGTTTTTTGAGATGCTGATTGAGGTTCTTGCATTGACTCACGAAGATCTGTTAGTGGATTTTTTATTACCCTTGGTAGTTCTCCAATTTCATGGGAATCGAAGAAACAAACTTTTGTTTCCCTCTCTTCAGCAGAAGCTGAATATCGATCTATGCGTCGGGTTGTTGCTGAATTAACCTGACTTAACCGCCTTCTTGTTGATTTGGGTTCTCCGTCGAAACTTTCAATTCCGATTCATTCTAATAGCCAAGCAACCATTCACATAGCTCGAATTTCAATTTTTCATGAGAGAACCAAAGATGTGGAGCTTGATTGCTACTTTGTCCGACAACAATTTCTTGCAGGTCTCATTTCTTTGTCATACGTTCCGGCTACTTCTCAACTGGCCGATCTTTTTACCAAACCTCTTTCTGGGCCCTCGCATCACACCATTATTAGCAAGTCGGGCCTCTCTTCAATCCCCTCCAACTTGAAGGGGGTGTTGAAAATGGTGTTTCTCAGGAAATTATTTCACCTGAAATAGTGAAGGGGATGAAAGAAACAATTCAAAATGGCACAAATAATTTGCCTCAACACGTGTGAGTTTTGTAGGAAATAAAGAGAATAATGTACTGGCCATATCTTGGTCATCTGATTAAATTCCCTTACAGCTGTATAAATAGGATTAGAACTAGTACAATTACGTTACGTTGTTATTTTCCTAAGCAATAACCTTTAGACACCTGTATAGGAAAATGTTTTCTTTCTTTTATTTTTTGTTATCCTAAACTTGTATAAATAGAGGAGCAATGAAGGCAATAAGATCATCAGAAAATTTTCCAATTTCATCTTTCATTATTTTACAGTTCAAGAACTTTTTTTATTTCTGTCTTTCTTTAATTACTGAATGAAGAAATAAGTAAAATAAAAGAATGTCAACATAGAGGACAAGTGTGAGACATATTTACAACAATTTTTTGCACATAAGTATCACGTGTTAGTGACGACCATACTTTTAGTGAAGTGGTTCAAAAAATACTAAAGTAAGCCTACGATAAATAAATTATATATTTTTTTAACAAAAAGATTTGAACATGTCAAATCTACCTAGCTTCGCCCTAGTATGCAATGGTTAATCTCTGTAACATGCTTCTATCAAAGCAGTAAAACTCGACCATCGTCTCAGTGAAGTAGCTCATAGATATAGAATACGAACGATTGAGAGTTCTTGCTAAAAAAAGGTAGGATTGTTTGCAATCGAACTGAATAATACAAATTGAAAAAAAAGTTATTTATTTATTGATAATGAATTATTGGTTTAGTAGTTTAGATAACAGTTTTTATTTTTTTAATTATCAATTTTTAACGGTTTAAGATTTTTTCTTAGTAGGTTAACCATAACCTGATAGTAAATTAATAAATTATATTTATCATTCGATATATAAAGTCTTTGACTTAGGGTTTAGTTTCATACTTTTATTTTTGGTTGTCTCAAACTCTCAATTATTTTACAATGTATTAGTGTTTGCTTTTGAGCAAGATGCAATCTATCAACTCATGTACTTGATTCATTTGGTTTGTCACCTTGATTCTAAGTGATCTTCAATGATTATTTGGTTTAATAGATTATGTTGGTTATGAAAGTTAGACCAATATTATAATGATCAATAATCAATAAATTAATATTTTAATCATTGTATAACAATTTAAAATGTCTATAAATTGATAATCAACAAATTAAATTGATAAATTTCAAAATCGAATCGAATCGACGAGCGCAATTACTTACCTCACATTTGTGGTGGGCACAACTTCGAGGTAGGGGTGGTGGCCCAAACTCTGCAATACTATCTCTAGCTATTAATATCCACAAATTAAATTGAATCTTATTTTATTTGGACATAAAAATCAACATCAAAATCGACGAGATTACTTGATTTTCGTAAAAAAATTGAAGGACTTTGTCGATTTTCTTAATTTTAGAATAATTTTGATTTGCTTAATCTTTCAAAATCCTTAAATTTGTCACATTGGAAATATTTAATTTTTTTTAGCAGGGTAAGTTTTTATACTGTTAAAATGTGACAAATTTTCACTAATAAGAATCTAAAAATCAAATCAATAAAATTTATATCTAAAATAAGTATATAATTTCATATATATATATATATATATATGAGTCTTCTTTTAATTTGGGATCTTAATTTTAAAAATGTAACGAATTCAGTGATGAAAACTTAAATCAATCAAATTTAGATTTTAAATATTTTTTTCATAATAATATATTCATTTTCTCAATTTCTGAATACGCCAACTCCGTATAAATTTCTCCGGAATTTTAACAACCTAACTATTATGGTCACATCACACACGTATAGGTTTCAAAGGTAATGTTTATACAAGTTCCATTCAAGTTGGGTCTACTGCCAGAATAAATAAAATAATATTTTTTTTTAATTTAAAATTTTTAATTATTTTTCTTTAACAACATTAATCTCTCCTCACATATATTAGAGCAAAAACGTAAAAATGTTAGAAATACTTAAATCTATCTTAATTTTTAAAAATAATAAGTATTTAGGATCAATTATTTTTAGTAATCATGATAAATAAAATGAACAGGAAGAAACAATACTTTAGGTAGGCACATCGTCTTACCGACACTAACAAGTACTTCCTTTCATTCACTTTTACTTATTCGTAATTTTTAAAATAGATTTTGATTTTTATTTGTGACTTTTAACATATCAAGAAATTAAATATAATTTTTATATAGTTCACACTTAGCAGTAATTATTTATTTTTTAAAATTATTTTTATTTCTACAACATTCAAAATTGACAAATAAAAATGAAAAAAAAATTAACAACCAACAATTTGAAGGCATTGAGAAATGTCACTTTATTCTTCTCCCATCACACAGTTCAAAATATCATGTTGGTCTAACTTTAGTTATCTAAAAATCGTACATAATTCACTGAACTCCTTTCTTGGTTAATCAACTATTTCAAAGTTTTTAAAATTATTTTGATTTATTCTTATAAAATATCCCAACTACCCCTTTTGATTTGTCTCTTCCTGGACAAAGAAAAATATTGTGAACCCTTAACTAATTCACTATATAAGAGTAATTTTATATTGAAAGAAGGTGTTTTTTAGGTAGGTCGAGTTTTGAACTCTTCAACAATTTAGAGTTGTTCAAATTATACGATGTTGTTAATCTCATGTTATATTTTGAAAGGGGTGAGTCAAGACTCAAGATATCTACTGTTGGATCAGTGTAACTCATGTCGCAGTGAGTTTTAATCTCCTTAGAGAGAATACGATCGTTTTGTTTTTTCAACTGTAATTTACTTTAATTTGTGATACATATATCAATATATTTTATTCATAGACAAGCAAAGAAAAACATAACAAGTAAAATGGTCCAAAAATAATAATATATTATAAAGTTTAAAATATTTTTAAACATAGCAAGGTATCATTTTTCCAGTAAAAAAAACTTAAAAGAAAATAGTGAAAGATGGCTAATTCCAACTATAGCTCAATAGCAAACTTCTATTATAGTTTTCTACTAGTCATGGAAGTATGTAAAGCTATTTGATTGATAATATATAAAGTCATCCACAAAGCCAATTGGTTTAGGTGTTAAATAGATATCAAATGGAAATTAAAGTATAGTTTTTGTTGAAAGTATATATAGTGATTCAAATAATACATCTCATATAAAAAGAAGTTCCAACAATATGTTACCTTGCATCAATATGTTTAGCTTACATCTCAAAATTAGTGTTTAAATATTTTCACGCTCAAAATTCCTCCTAACACAAATCCTACGTATTGCATTGTGGTCCAGTTAAATACACACAAATAGGACTATGTTGTTTTTTGTGGCCAAGCTAGTTGTCTCTTCATATGTTTGTAATTGGCTAAGGTAGTACCAAATGTGTGGTAATTTCTCTTCTTTGTAGATGGAATAATATTTCAACATGGGATCAGACAAAGACATAAGTTAAGTTTCAACATAGTCCATTAGTAAAAAAAAAAGTTTGTACTATCAGAAATTGAGTCCGAAGTCGAAAGGGCAAAAAAGTTTATCAAAAATTTCAAAAAGGCAACAAAATTGATTATAGAACCAATTTTGACGATAGATTAGTGACAAAGTTCATAGGTAATGGTTTTTTAATTGAACTTTTAGTTCCAGTATTGTTTAGTGTTATAAGAACTAAAAGTTCAATAAAAAAAATTTACCGATCAACTTTGTCACTAATCTACCGTCAAATGACTCGTAGTTAATAAAATTATTTGATAATCTATAGCTAAATCATAACTAATTAAATAGAATTAGTGACAGATTTTGTTATTTAGCAACAAAACCGTGTATGTTGCTAATTAATACTCAATGGATATTTATGTTTTATGGACCATATATATTCTCATTTGTTCTACATTATTATGTTTCATGTTCATATATACCTAGGTCCTAGACCTACTAAGTCCATAACTGGGGAGGTTAATCATTTATTAGGGGTGAAGATTAACTATCCAACCTTAATTAATTGGAATTAATTAGTAATATAATCATTTTTGCTGCTTATCCAACCAATCGACGCAAGTATTACAAATTTTGTTTTATTTTAATTCGCAGGAAGGCGCTGATTTTCCTGCGCCTTGCAAGGCGGCTGAGCCTGGTAAGGCACATGGAATTTAGCGCCTTGCGGCGCCCACCCTAATTTAGACGACGTTAATTCAATCGTTTCAAAATTGCCCTTTTGGTTCTAAAAACAATTTTGTTGCCCTTTTGGAATTTTTTATTCTTTTGCTCCTAACTCATCAGAAATTAGTGAAAAATTTATGCTATAGAATATAAGTTTTCAACTCATTTTTACCAAATCAGTTCATCATTAGAAAAATGCATGGTAGAAAACAAATTTTGATTAAACTTGTGGGAAATTCCCTATTTTTTTCCTTATGAAAACATTATTATTTTTCTTTTCTCACCAATTCTCAATCAAAATATTTGAGGGATAGCGACTGAACAATATCCAATGAGAAATTCTGTGGAAAAGTAGTGATTTTAATTTCAAAAAGCGTCACATGTTTAGGTGATGAAAAAAATTCAAACTTGTATGTGAGAAAGCGTATTAATTATAAAACATAATTAAATAAATAAAAGTGTGCTCTCTTTTAACAACTTAAGATTTTTCACCTTAATCTAATTTTTCTATGAAATGATTATACTTCTCATAAAATAGTTACCGGTACTTTCAAAGACCTCCTTCCATATTTGATTTTGTAACACTATCCATCTTTCGTGGTTTATGATGTTATACTTATCTCCTTTATTATATTTTTTTCATAATAATTGTCTTACTTATATATATATATATATATATATATATATATATAAATTATTAATACTAAGTAATTACTCTATTTTTAGGGGAAATATGCAGTTCTATGAAAGTTCCAAAATAAATCACTCATTCAATAATGATTTCATAGGAGGATTTAAAATATCGAAGTTCTAAGTCCCAACATAATATGGGTTTAAAAAGGCAAAGAATGGATTGAATTTAGAAGGGCTTTTTCCAAGGGAGGGGAAGGTTGTCAACCATCTCCGTCTCATATTAGTTGATCATTATAAATTGAAACAAAAAAAAATAGTTTAGATGAATTATAAATAGATTGATATATCTTTAAATAGAGACGCAATAAAAGGATCTTTTAAAATATTCAATGTTTATTTCTTTTGAAATTAGTATAAGTATTTGGACAAGCCATGATGCTATCGATGACCGCAAATTGTTGTTAAACCTAGTCAAAGTAATTATGTGAGTCTCTTTATAATTTTTGTTAATATTGATTTATGTGTATCGTTAATCAATATTTATTATGTATCATTGATTTAGGGGTAAATGACATTTGTTTTTTGTCAAATTTCTTATAAAATTTTATTGAAGAAAAAAATTGTTAGTTAGGATCTAAAAAAAAAATAGGCAAAACGAGGCTCAATCCAAAACAATTCAGATGTAACGAAAAAATCGTAATATATATTTCAATAATAAAATAGTAGGATTTACAATTTAATAATTTTCTTTACTTCCTAATACTGATATATTTTGTTTGATAAAAAGAGGTTGATATGTATCAATGTCATGTTTTATTCTTGAAATAAATATGCCAAGAAATTATTACTATGTTGTTTCTCTTTTGAAGAAGTTTAGAGATGAAGTTGTTTCCTAAGTTAAATTTTAATGATCGCGCAAAATACAGACAAATTTACTAGTTATAATGTGACAGTTGATAAGTTATGTTGTTCGGACTCCTTAAAAAATGTTGTGAGGGTAGGTACGTGTTGAATATTCAAAAGTAATGTATTTTTGGATGATCTGACACAAGTGACCCAATAGCTAGCATAATATAATAACTAGCATTATGATTCATAATTCTGATTGAAAGCTGTGATTCATTACAATCAAATCTCAGAAAGTCTTGAGCCATGTATTATAGACATGTTTACTAAGTCTATAACTAAATAACACAAAAGGTGTGTTTGATATCATATTTTCTCATGTTCGATTGTTCAAAACATATTCCTTTCATACCGAACACACCTAAAATCACTAACATTTCAGCAAAATAGTGAGTAGATATCATCTACCAACTATAACACTAATTGTGACATTGTTTGCAGAAAAATCCTGCTTCTCATTCCATGTTTCTGCATCTTCATGTTTTCTCATTGAGGTATATGTAGGTTGCCTAGGCAAGGGCAATCGTATATTGTCCGTCTCCAACATTAACACGATGGATGATATGCTCGGTCTGTGAACTGCCATGTCTTGTACACAAATTAGTGCTAACTGTATACATCTCAATGCTTCATCATATTGACACTCGTCCCAAATAGAACGGTCTACTAAGTCCATTGGTGTACCTTCATCCCACTTCTGCCATGCCTAAAAAGAAAAAACGTAGAATTGTTGTTAAAAGATTTAACTTCACAACAGATATTGAGAAGTAGTTATTGGACATACATAACCAATAATGCCAGAGTGTTCATTTGAACGAAAACTTGTGTTCCTCCGTCCACAGATGATCTCCAGTAATAGTACACCAAAGCTATAAACATCAGATTTTCCTGAGAACAAGCCTTCCATTGCATATTCAGGAGCCATATATCCGCTGATTTAAGTAAAAACAAAAAAAGAAACGCGTTGATGGAGTTAGTTCTTTGAGCAAGTTAAAAGGTACTCACTCTTAAAGGTATAAAAATCAAATGATACTCACTATGTCCCAACTACTCTATTTGTATTTGCTTCATTTTCATTTCCACCAAATATCCTAGCCATACCAAAGTCTGAAATTTTCGGGTTCATCTCTTCATCTAGCAAAATGTTACTAGCCTTTAAATCCCTATGGATTATTCTGAGTCGCGAATCTCTATGGAGATACAATAGCCCTCGTGCAATCCCTTCAATAATGTTGAAGCGTTTCCTCCAGTCTAATTGAGCTTGCTTAACAGGATCTGTCAAAAATTTATCAACCAAAATAATTGTAAGTGATCAATCTCTCTATCGATGAAATAATTTGTAGCATATTTAGAGTACTAACCAAATAGAAATGAATCTAAACTTCTGTTTGCCATGTACTCGTAAAGAAGCATCTTTTCTTCTCCTTCAATGCAGCATCCCATCAGTCTAACAAGATTTCTATGTTGTAATTTGGCGATTAGCTTGATCTCATTCTTGAATTCCTCCACACCTTGTCCTGACTTTCTTGAAAGTCTCTTCACTGCAATTTCTACGCCACATAGTAGTTTTCCCTAAATAAACAAACATCGACGTTAGTTTAACACAATAATGTCATACTTCTCTATAAAAGTAAGACACGCTTGTCAATTGAATGGAAACCAACCTTGTAGACAGGGCCAAATCCACCTTGTCCCAGCTTGTTTTCGTTAGAAAAGTTGTCGGTAGCTGCTGCTACACCGCTGAAACTGAAGAATATAAGTTCTGAACCACTTCCTTGATGCCCTTCAATACTCAAGTCTCCTGCTCCTGATGTGTTCATAGAAAACTCTCCACTCCTAGTTGGATCGCTTGTCTCCATTTGGTTGATCCTATTGGACACTGAAAATGGGACATTGAAGAAGATATAGGTATATTGCATAACAACAAATGACTGTCGTAAAACACCAGCCTTTCTGAAATCTTACCTCGCGTTTTGGCTTTGTACTTGCATAGTAGAAAAACTACCATACAAACAAGAAAAGCCCCGGCTACCATAACGGATATTACCACAATTTTGACTGTCTTGTTGCTTCCAGCTGTTTCAAGAAAGTTTGTAATAAGAACATCTAAAATGATTATATGAATACCAACAGAAAAGTTAGTACACATTTTTACCAAATTCAGAATCAGCAAGGCGAACATAGAGAGTGTTTCCGCCTTCCTGAAACTGCTGCATATCGACTAAATCTCCAGTCCACATCATGCAATTGATTCCGCTAACAAAAGCATAAGCAGTACATGAACAATTTTCAAGGCACATGCTTCGACACTCATCGATATTTTGTAAATATGCAGTATCAGCAAAATCCGGCAACTTGATTTTCTCAATCTCAAAGAATCCGTCTTTCTTTCCACTAACACTCTTCAAGACACTGTTATTTCCTCTGCATTCCAGTTCTTTCCTCCTAACACACCCTTCTGACCAGTTCCTGGCATTCCACTGCCCCAAATTTTTCGGTACAAATCCAACTAAACAAATGCATTTTTTCAAATATGTGACATCACATTTCGCAAAATTCCCACATAAGTTATACAAGTCACAATCACCTGATGGATGAGACTGTATTATACTCCAGTTTTCGTTATCTTTATCCCACCTTTGTTCCAGCTCGTATCCGGTTGGACTAATATGGAACCTCACCAAATCAGAAGAATCTGCAACAGTGTAAGTGAAGTATAGCTTATCTCCTTCATTGTAAAGCTTGAAACCATGTAGATACTCGGGCTTCATATCTGTAACTCCTGTGAATATGCGTCCATCCCAATATCCACTCCGCCAACGTCTCTTCTCTCCATCCAAGATCACAATTTGTGGTGATCCGCGAGTATTTACTCCTAATGAGTACCTGTTGGAAACGTAATTAAGTAAATAAAAATATGCTCTTTGACTTTGGGATGTCACAAATGCAACATTGTATCCGAACAGACATAGTTCTTAGGTTCGAATCTCACTGCCATCCAATATCAAGGATTCAAGAAGCACGTGAGAGGTCGTGTTAAAAACAAAAGTAAGTTATGAAACACATGTTTTCAACTTAATCTTTTGGATATGCATTACCATATCAGTGCAAGTAGAGTTCTTAGGTTTCGAGTCTCACTATCACCCAATATCAAAGATTCAAGAAACC
Organism: Solanum stenotomum; assembly: GCF_019186545.1. NCBI lineage: Eukaryota > Viridiplantae > Streptophyta > Magnoliopsida > Solanales > Solanaceae > Solanum > Solanum stenotomum. Next base: position 1,467,156 of record NC_064286.1, read on the forward strand.
GTGAGGGATCGTGTTAAAAACAAAATTAAGTAAAGAAAAACATGTTTTCAACTTAATCTTTTCGATAAGATGTCACAAATGCATTACCATATCAGGGCAAGCAAAGTTCGTAGGCTCGAGTCTCCCTACCACCCAATATCAAAAAATCATCACCTTTAATCTATAAAAAGGGGACTGCTACTCACAACTACTAGCTATCCATCCAGCCCACGATAGTGAAGGATCAAAAAAAAAATATTGAATGAGGTCATTAACATTGAATCGTCATAATGAAATCAAATAGTCCTTGACTGACCAACAACCATTATGTCTTTCAACTTCCACGAGTCAAACACGTGAGGGGTTGTGTTCAAAACATAATTACGTAAAATAAAAAAGCACATTCTCAATTAAGCTTTTAAATGAGATGTAACAAACGCAACATGCTATCAGAGAGTCTCACCACCACACATTATATAAAAAATTCATACCAAACGTGAGGGGGCATGTACAAAACAAAATTAAGTATATAAAAGATTTCAGATAAGATGATCACACGATACAAGATTACATACCGTCCAGGTGAAGGATCACTTTCACTAGTCCATGACCTCAAAACTTCATCCAAATAAAATCTCATTTCTGGTAAAAATGTATCTGTAGGATGCTGAAAACTCTGCCACAACTCCTTGTTATTAGCATTAAACATCCTAAGATTTCCATTATCAGAAAGATGTGCTGTACAATTATTATTCATAGCAGTAACATTATTCGTCCACATTAAATCGCCACGACCATTTTTCACCACTAAATTCCCATTTTTCTCAATAGTAAAAACACCATTTTTATCAAAAATTGGTTTATCTCTGTTTGCAATCCAAACAAATGAATTTTTTGGACCATCAACATACCATATACCAACAAACCTTTGATTATTAGAAACATTTGGACTAAAAAATCCCAAATTAAATTTCCTTTTTGGAGAAATTAACATATCACCATCTCTTAAAATTTCCCCTTGACTAATTTTAGATGTACAAGTACAACATAGTAAGTTGATATAAAAAACACTAAACAAGAAAATGTACCAGTTGGAAATAATGATACAACTAGCCATTTCAAGATTGCAAAATTAAAAGAAAAAAATTGTGATTGAAAGAAGAAGGAAAAAAAAATATATTGTAGCATAGAAGAAAGAAGAAATATTTGATGGCTAATTTTGGTAGGCTATGTATGAATTTAATGAAAAAGCCTAGAGAAAGATTGACTTGGCAAAAACAAAATGAGATTTTGTATGTAGTTGAAAAATCTTGATGACCAACTTTCCTTATACCCTACAAGTGCACTTTTGGAATTTATTAAAAACAAATTATATTAAAATAGATCGTATAAATAAATAAAATTAACCATATTTTAACATGTGATTTAAGACGTTAGTTGCCATTTTTTTTAAGGTTAATTGTAGTACACTTTTACTTGTGAATTTTTGCTTGTAATTATCTTTTAAGTGATCTGAAAGATTTTTTTTTTTTTAAAGATTGTGTGGTTTTTATTTTATTGCACCCGAAAGTCTTCTTTTTTTTTTTGTAATATAAAAAGATTATTCAACGTTGTTTAAGTATCAAAGATTGTTACTAAATTATTTTTTCTTGGGAAATGAACGAAAATTTAAAATCACAACAACATACTAAAAAACTTGATTTTGTAAGATAATTGGCTTTTTATGTAAGTATAATATAAGACGTTTCTTTTTTTTTTTCTTCGTAATAACATTCGTTGAAATTGTGACTTTTTTATTGTTACAAAGAATAACTTGTTGACTTTTAATAGTACTTTAAAATTAAAATTGAATGACCATCTATAAAATGAATTTAATTATCTGATTATATAAAATAGTAACTTTTTTATATATTATTGGTATATAGAAGTTAATATGAAAGATGAGTCATCAGGTCAAGAAGAGAGACAGATTTTATGCACTTTAATATCAACTAGTACTATTTTAACCAAAGAAAAAATAAAAAGGGGTCAACTAGTATTATTATTCTTAAAACGATCTTGCAGACAAAAATAGATGACCACGTGTTAATTTCAATTTTCGTAAAAATAAAATAAAATGCGTTGCACATAATTGAACCTTTTTTTTTCGCCTACCGTCCTTCCCCATTGAACAAATAATGATTAGATAGAGACGCTTTATCTAACGATATAAATTCGTCTAAAAAAAGAAAATTAATTAAAGAGTTATTTAAATATAGAAGATTTGATATCTAGTTATTCTGAATTTTGGGAAGAAAATATTTTCTAGATTATACTAATGATGAGGTTTTCTTTTATTATTTTACCTTATTTGTATTTTAAGATATAAAAAAAATTGTTAAATATTTACTTTATTGAGCGAAAGCAAATTCAGGAGCTTAAGTCTATTGATTCAACGTTTAAAAGTTTCAAAAGAAGACAAGTTGAAGTATGGTGTGATTTACCCCTGGTATAAAATTATCGTTGCAAGATGTTTTAAGCTAAGGTCGATCTCATATCTGAATTTACTCTAAAATATAGTTCAAATCACATCAATCTCTCTCGGATTTTGTAAATAGACTCATCTCGGTGTTTTCAATGAATTCGACTTCCACTTTAAAAAATGCATGGAATAAATTTATAATTTACCTAGTAACTTGTAACTAAAATTGTTAGGCTAATTGCTAGTATATATTTTCTAATAGTTGTATATATTCTAACGTGATATTATAATCAGTGGAAACGCCGTTAACTTTAGTCTTAATCTTCCTTTTTTTTTTTTTTTGCTCATAATTATTCTTACAAAATAATCTACTAGCAACTTGGAATGATTGTGTTTTTAGTTTCTTTTTTTCTACACAATTTGTTAGTCAAAAACTAGAGTTCATATTGAATATCATATGACTTGCTGTTGATAAATTAATTATGTTCTGAAAATGACATTTATTTTCATACTTTTAATTTTATTTTCTTGAAGTTGATTGGCTGAAGATGTTGATCTACACAAAATTCTATGTCAAGTTATGTTTTTGTGTTCACATTAGATTATGCTCGATTGACTATATGATTTGTTGCATGCATTACATGATTTCTAAGAAGAAGTTTGTTTAAAAAAAATATCCTTTGGATTTGAATTTTCTTTTAACATAAGAATGTAGGTATCTTATTGGTAGAATTTTTATTAGAAAGAAACCTCATAACTATTACTAACGATTTATTTATATCAAGTCAAAAGATAGAAATTAAAGATAAGAAGGGTAAGTTTTATAAGAAATGAGCATCATATATTTTTTATAATTTGCCCTTTTACCAAGTCTACCAGATAGAAAATGATAGAGGGCCAACTATCGTTGCCTTGCACGAAAATTTCTATATGTCTAGCCAGTTCCAAACATTCTTTTTTACCTAAAAGGGCGTTTAACTCATTATATATATTGTCAGCTTATTGTTTTTTTACTCGTAACTTCAGTTTAAATTTATTATTCTTAAAGGAGCAAACAATAAAAATTAGGGATTTAACATAATTCAATGACTTAGCCCAAATTGTAAGAAGTATTCAAAATCCAGAAACATAAATTACTTAGATTCGTCTTTTCAAAGGAGAAGACATTAGGGTAAGCGCACAAATAGTTGATTTTGAGATTACAATTTAAGTCACATTATTATTCGTAGTATATTAAATTTACAAATTTAGCTACATAAATCGCATATATCTAAAGTTCAGTTGAATAAATATTTGTTAATAAGCTTAAATTTGAAACATCGTACAAACCCTTTTTAAAAAGAAACAGCAACATTGACAACTTGTTTAATTTTATCTGTATTTGCCAAAATTGATATAAATCAAGGACATGTCATCCTTCTCATTCTCCAAAGAAAGTAAATCGCGATGAAAGAATTTCACCATTCAATCAAAAAGGGAACATATTTTCTAAATTATAATTAACCTATTTTTTGTGTATATTAAATTCAAGTGAATCAAATATTTGAGTCACCCGTTTGTCACTCCTAATTACAAGGCTCATGAAACGTGTGTTGTGTGAAATATGAGTAGTATTATATTGGTACAATGCTTGTGGTTATGAATTGATGACAAAACAGTGATGTAACACATGTTTTGTTATTATTATATTATAGAAGAGTCTAGGAATGACTACCAATGTTCCAATAAGATTACTACTAATGTCCAATATATTTATAAAATATATAAGTGGGCCCCACCACCTTCCACTTAAATACTACATATTATATATTATTAATTACTATACTATAAATCACTACTAATATCCAATATATTTATCAAACTATATAAGTGGACCCCACCACCTTCCACTTAAATACTACATATTATATATTAATTACTATACTATAAATGACTTAAATACTCCATATTATTTATTACAATAATTAACAATTTTTTGACACTTTAAATTCTATCAATGCCATATAAATTAGGATAAAAAACCTAACATATAATATTTAAATATATTT
>NC_064286.1:1472632-1688417 GCF_019186545.1 Solanum stenotomum
ACTACAAATCACAATAGCTAACAATTTAAAATATTTTTAAAATCATATAAAAATTTCAATAACTTCTCAAATTTCATAATATGACATAAATTTTTAAAAAAGGGTTATAAATCATAATAAATAGTACAATATTTCAACTACTTTAAAAGTATTATAAATTGTAATAAATAATACAACAATTTAAATTACTTAAAATTTAACGACTTAAAAATATTTTTTTAAATGTATTAAAATTTTGGTTAATTGTCAAAACTTTACATGTGCCACATAAATTGGGACATGGAGAGTCACACATATTTTTTAAAAAAATTTACATTAAAAGTATTTTATCAATTAACAACATATTTTGTTTGAAATTGACGGAAAAAAACTATAAATTACAATAATTAACAAAATAAATCTCTCGACTCCAACAAATCTATCAATTAATGCCACATAAATTGGGACATGACAAATAACATATATTATTAAAAAATTAGGTTCAAAATGTACTATTAAATACAATAATTAACAACTTAATATATTAAAGAGGCATATAAAAAAGGGTAAATATTTGAAATTATGCGTGTGCCACGTAAATTAGAACAAACAGAGTAATAAATATTATTTTCAAAATTATGTTAAAAAAAGTACTACAAATCACAATAACTAAAAATTTAAAATATTTTTAAAATCATATAAAAATTTCAGTAACTTCTCAAATTCCATAATATGACATAAATTAAAATAAAAAAATAATATATATTAGGCCCCGTGCTGGCACGGGTCCTATATCTAGTATATATACAAATGTCAAATTGCCTTGTAAGTTAAGGCCTAATTTAAGGGGCATATATACACGTGACGTGCTACATGGGCCGCACCGACCCGGTTTTTTTTGGACAACATGCCCCCAAATATCCAAGTAGAGAATTATACCCCCCCCCCCCCACCCTCCNCCCCCCAAAAAAAAAAAAAAGATCACACTACATAATTAATTCCCAAATTGGCATTGTTAAGAAAAACTTTTGGAAAAAGTGATACCGCATGGATGGAGGAAACTTTATGTTCTCTATGATGTAAAAGGTGTTGTAGATGTATTAAAAATGTGGAGGCTATTTAGGATATAGATATAATTGGTGAAGATATTTGAAATATGTCTGCATCTCTAGAGCATATTGTGTTTGTACATATTTCTAGAAGATTTAATGTTATAGCTTATAACATAGCTAAATTCTCAATATCTTTGTTGCCTGAGTTTTTTTGAGAAAGACTATTATTAAGTTGAATTGTAAATAATGTTGAACTATCCTTTGGACATATAACATATTATGTCCGTAATGAATTAATATATGGCAGCTTGTGGGTGAAAAAAAGAACTACTATAATCACTTGTTGAACTTGGGCTGTCATTTGGTTATGTTATAAAGTTTTTATATACGTTGTTTTTATTTTAGGATGGTCTTTACGTTTTGTCTTTGTTACTTAGTTAACAATGGTTTAATATATAAATATATTCTTTAATTTGGTTTCAATTAATAATTATGTCTTCTAATTTTGGGTGTGAACAAATAGACGATTAAATTTATATAAAATTGAACAAGTAGAAATACATCTTACCTAGCGTAGGACACAAAATTGTCATGTAAGACAAATGTGTCTATTTGTTCAACTTTATATAAGTTTAAGTATCTACTTATATACACCTAAAGTTAAAGGTCATAAATATCAGTTGACGAATGGTTACAACTATCAATAATTCTCCGTATTCTCTAAGTTTTTGACGTACGGATGAAAAAAATTCAACTTTTTTGTTATTGGATTTCCCAGTACACTTATATTCTTTCTAGGTTTTGCTAGAGAACTTAGGTCAGAAAATAAAACTTTATTAGATGAAAGGGCAAATATGTAAAAGAAAAATCAAATATTTATCTTAAATTTTGAATAATGAAAAATGTCTGGAAAGTCACTTAATATGAAACAGAGGGAGTATATTAATTGTTTTGTTACTAGAAAATAAAACATAAGACGTATGGGTATAAAAAAATTTATTTCCTACTCGATATCGGTATACTTATATTAAAGTCTTGATTTTTAGGTTCATATTATATAAAAAAAATTATTTCCTACTCGATATCGATATACTTATATTAAAGTCTTGATTTTTAGGTTCATATATTATAAAGTCTATTTAAGAAAATAATAATTAATTCCTAATAAAAATTATATTTAAACTTCAAACTCAAAACTTTTAATTCAAAGTAAAGAAATAGTGACAATTAATACCAGAATGCTAACATTAATAAATGCAACATAATTAAGGACTAGGATGGGGGAGGATATCCATATATATATCCATGGATAGTTGTGCACACATATCAGAGCATAGTGAATTATTTAAATTTTCTTAATGATTTAATCGATAATAACTCAATAAAATTTATCAAAATTTACCTTTTTTTCCTTAATTTTAAGTTATGAATTTTTTATCACCTTCTTCACATATACACTATATTCAAAACAACTAAATCGATAATTGAACAGTTATTAATCACTAATTTATTAGTTAAGTAACTAGTATTTTAATGATTCAATTATTAATTTAATGTATTTTACAAATTGGTAATCGATAAATTAAATCAATAATATTTAAAATATTATAACAAGAAAAAAATAAAAATTAACTACAAATTGACCACTAACAATTTTTTATCTAATTAACTATAGAAATTATTCATCATTAATTTTTATTTTTCTAAACATAAAATTAAACCGAATTGATCACCAAACAACCTCTATAATGGGCATTAGACTAGTGGACAAAACAAGGAGAGAGTATCATGGATCGTGCTTTCCAAATCTTTTACTATATTGCTTCTTTAGTTCATTTTTAATTGTTATATTTAGATTTAATATACTTATTAAGAACATAATGATTGATATGACTATTTTATCACACAATTCTTATTAAATAATAGTAATGTTTAGTACTTCATCTGTCTCGTTTATCTCTTTTAGTTAGTCTAAAAAATATTGACACATTTCTATATTTACTATCATTTCAATTTAAAATGTTTACTTTAGCCTTAATGAAATGATTTTAGACCACAAATTTTAAAAATATTTCATTTTTTCTTAAAGTTCGTGTTAAGTCAAATTATGTCATATAAAATAAGATGAAAAAGTATTTTATTTTGAAAATGATTAATTAATAATAAAAATAAAACATAGAAAAATATAATATATTAAAAGTGGCAAACATAAATAAAAATCTAATTTTAAAATAGCAAACACGTAAAAATGATAAATAAAAATAAAAATCTCATTTCATTCCATGTGAATTCATAAGAGCCACATTAATATATCCAATAAATTCCAGCACACTATAATGGCAAAAAGTTTGAGTTGACACCACATTTGTATTTTTCTCTTTGGATTCTCTCTTGAAAAAGGTTTTCAACTAATGGCCGGTAATGATTAAAGACATTTAATTGATAGGATGATAAAAAGAATTTATTAAATATTTTGAAATTTGAATTTTAAGAAAAAAAATTTGTTAGCAACGTTGCGTTTAAAAGATCACCTTGCTATAAATTGATTTATATTTAATCATTAATATGTTAATATAATAAGTGCATCGTATTTTATTAAAAATATGTCGGTTTCCATATAGTCCAAGCCAACCTCATTTGCCGTTTCAAGGTTTCGATATCACCGCCAAAATCATCAAAGATTAACTAAAAAACAAATTAGGAAAATTTATAATAATACATTAATTCTTTTTTAATTATCACGTATATTAATTAAAAATACCAAACTAATTTTTACTTATTAATTTTTAAATTAAAATAAATTTAACATTACTCTTATCACTAAATAATTACACTAAGTACCAATAATTTAAATTTTCAAAACCTAATTAACTAAAAATCAATTTGATATAACAACCCAATAATTAATTTTCTGTTTAAAAAATATGAAATTAACAAAGCTAGATATAAATATTTACCAAACAATGTTGCATTTTTTATTTTTTTAAAAAAATTATAATTAGAAGTCAACACAATGTTCACACCTTTCAACAATATTTCATCTCACTTTCATTTATTACACTTTAATATATAAAGAGATATATTTTAGAACCACCTCCTCCATATTTTTCTCAATTTCAATAAATGCACTTTACATGATCATTATAGTTGAGAAAATATCCTCCAAATATAGAAACATAATTGTTGATATAATAAAGTTTTTCTTTTTCCTACTGCTGTGGTGTTCGAGTCAATTCATACTATTTTATCAAATATTATGTTATAAGAATTAAGAAAATACTTTGTGTAGTACAATTTGTGTGGTGAACTCTGTTTTGGCAAATTTCTTTCTTAAGATAATTAAACAGCCATGACTATTGATGATTCAAGCATAATTTCAACTCCAACCAGGCTAGAGGTAATGTTTTTAACTCTTAATCTCTGTTATCGATTCAGCAGACATTAATAGTTTTTGTTTAAATTTTACATTTATTATGTTCAAATTCTATTTTTTTAAAAAAAAAAATTGGGCAATTGGGCTAAGGGCAAGAGAAATGTTAAAAGGGAATCACAATTAATAGTAAAATTTTAGATAGTCAACCAACTGAGTTATTAAGATGTCTGCGCTTAAAATTTTAGAATTTAGAACTTATGCCTCTGTTAATACTGTTAATTGACTGAGAAGTGTATCTGAATTTTTCAGGGAAAATATAGTGGAATGGTGGTATGTTGGATTCTTGGACTTGGGTCACTTGTTTCTTGGAATAGTATGCTAACAATTGGTGATTATTATTATCAACTTTTTCCTGTGAGTGTCTTTTTAATTTAATTATCCTCTTCTTTTTTTTTTTTTTTTTTTAAAGAATATTGAAAAATCATGACTTTAATATGTTTGACAAAAAAGTCTATGATGATTCTGTCAATTGACTTTTACTTGGAATGTTAGCTATGTTGCTCGGACTCAGAAAGAATACTGTGAGGTGCGTGTTGGATCTTTGATACGACTAGGTGGAAAGGCACAAGATCTGCCTCTTAGCTTATGTATAGATATTGATGCATTCACATATTTTGGAGGATCCAATGCGGTTTTGGTAGCATTTTGGAGAGTCTGAGCAACATTGAATATTAGGGCCCTTTTTGCGTGATAATGGTCAAAAGCATATCTGAACTATTGTTTTTTCCTGAGTTTCACATACCAACTATTAGATGGTTCCTTTTTTCTATCTGAACTATTAGCATTTATGTATTTTAAAACACACTTCAACTATCAATTGTTCTTTTTTCCTACATGAACGATGGTGATAGTTGTAGGAAAAGAGAATATTTGATAGTTGAGGTGTGTTTTAATGCATATAGATGTCGATAGTTTAGGTAGATAAAGGGAACAACTGATAGTTAGAGTATGAAACTCGTGAACAAGTGATAGTTCAATGGTTTATGATTGTTATATTTACATTATAATTGTAGTTATGTTGAATTCATTGTAATCCCAGATAACTAATTAGTATATCTGCTTATAACTGGTTTTATTTTGTCATGTACAATGAAGAAATACCATCCTTCAAGGGTGCTTACCCTCGTTTATCAGCCGTTTGCACTCGCGACAATGGCAATTCTTGTACATAATGAGGCAAGAATCAATACAAGAAAGCGCAACCTAACTGGATTCACTCTTTTCTTCTTAAGCACATTCGCGCTCCTAGTGGTATGTTCTGATTAACTATTCTGTCATTTCATTTGCTTTACTCATGTCTTGTTTATCCCGACTTGACTTTTTCTTCACGTCTTGCTAGTTGGATTTGGCTACATCAGGAGCTGGCAGTCTTGGAAATTACATTGGTATATGTGCTATAGTCGCGGCTTTTGGAGTTGCTGATGCTTTTGTTGAAGGTGGAATGGTAGGAGATTTATCCTTCATGTGCCCTGAATTCATCCAAGTAAGATTGTCTCTTCTAATAAGTCTTGTACTTCGATAATTGCACTATTGTGTTGTAGTTACTGTTACTTTTTTTTTTCAGAATGCTTTGTGATTTTTTCCTTAGTATTTGCTTTGATGTGTTTTTCCTTAAGTCGAGGGTGTATCAGAAACAACCTCTCTACCTCCCAAGGTAGGGGGTTAAGGTGTACATACGCTCTAACCTCCCGAGACTCTACTTGTGGGATTACACTGGATATTTTGTTGTTTGAATCACAATTGCGAAATGTTTTATTGCTGCTCATGTTATGATTTTTCAGTCATACTTAGCCGGTCTGGCTGCGTCTGGGGCTCTCACCTCGGCTTTAAGGCTAGTGACTAAAGCAGCTTTTGAAAGGGCTAGTAATGGTCTTCGCAAAGGAGTTAGTACGTGATCTATAATGCCATTGTTAGTTATCAAAACGAGAGAAACGTTTAAAATGTAGTAGTTTTTATTTGATTATAATTCGTCATTTCCTTAGTCAGAATCTTGTGTTTGCTGATTTTGCAGTGTTGTTTCTAGCTATCTCCACATTCTTTGAATTTCTATGCATTCTTCTATACGCTTTCGTCTTTCCTAAGCTACCAATCGTTAAGTACTACCGCACAAAGGCAGCATCAGAGGGATCAAAAACTGTTGCAGCAGACTTAGCTGCAGCAGGTATCCAAACTGAAGCAGCCGAAAGAGTATGCAACTTATCGTTAACTAATGAATTTGTTACTGATTTCTTGACCTTAACGTTTGATATGCTCCTGTGGACTTAACAGGCTGATGCTAACGCTAAACAATTGGACCGACTGAGCAACAAACAGCTGTTCTTTCAGAACATCGATTACTTATTGGATTTGTTCTTGACTTATGTCCTGACTTTGTCAATTTTCCCTGGATTCTTGTATGAGAATACTGGTTCACACAAATTAGGCTCATGGTAAGCTTTGCTTTCCTCTTCTCTGCTCGCGTATTTTGTCATGTCCTGCATTCAATTCTTTTAACAAACATCTAGTAGAAAACGCTTCCAGGAAAGATTCGGATCACATAGAGTATATATACAAGGTTGATTTACCACATGAATTATGCGACTAAAGAAAGGTTTTCTTGTTTCAGGTATGCTTTAGTCTTGATAGCAGTTTACAACATGTTCGATTTGATAGCAAGATACATTCCATTGATCGAGAAAATCAAGTTGAAGTCACGAAAAGGCCTAATGATCGCAACACTATCTCGTTTCTTGTTCATTCCTTGTTTCTACTTCACTGCAAAATACGGTGATCAAGGTTGGATGATAATGCTCGTGTCCTTCCTCGGACTCACCAATGGTTATCTCACCGTTTGTGTCCTCACAGTTGCTCCTCAGGGATACAAGGTTAGTGAAATACTTCCATATATCACTATAAAAATCGAAAAAACAGAAACATTTGAAATTTTTTGAACTTGTTGGATTCTGTTTCAACAGGGTCCTGAGCAAAATGCACTGGGCAACTTGCTAGTGTTATGCCTACTTGCTGGACTATTCTCTGGTGTTGCACTGGATTGGTTGTGGATTATTGGTAATGGAAAATTCTAACAACACATTGATGTGTACATAGGTATCGTTAAAAACGTTATACAAAATGTTAAAATCTCTTTTTCGACTCTCCATGAGTCTCCAGCATAATAGGTGTGAGTTCAATTTTCATGGTATCATTTTCGGCTTCTCCTTCTGTATTTCCTATGTAAGAGTGTTTTTTTTTAGGAGAAAAGAATTTCTAGGGTCATCTCTATTTGATTATTTAAACTAGAATGTTTTTTTGGTTTTGGACATTAAAAATTGGGGTAGGGAAGAGGGAATTACTAGGTGGAGTATCGAACTCTTACCAATTAGGTAAAAGTTCATGTAACTAACCAAATGAGCTAGTAAGATTCCTCAACATTAATAATATTGATATGTATGCATGAAATGGTTCTTTTTGAAGTCGAATCTTGTTAATTAATGATGTTTTGGCTAAAATTATTAGCTATCTTTAACTATGGTCTTAAAACTATTTTTCACTCTAAAAGCAAATATTGAAAAAAAATATTCAAAAAGATAAGCCAATATCATTTACAAAAAAAAAAAATGTTCATTGTCTTGTTGTAGCCCATTTATTGTGGGCTCAAAAATGATCTTAAGCTCCCAACACTATTATCAACGTAACAAACCCCAATAAAACAAGTAAAAAACTATATACTAGTTATTTAATTTAATAGATCCACTTGTTGTCTTTTCCATCAAGTTTCAAGCTTAAAAAAAAGGTGATTTTAGAATATCTTCAATGGATCTCACCAACAATGATAGAGATTGTTTATCGAGAAAATGATACAGTTGAATATATATAAGGTCAAAGACACACGTCTTAGCTAATTAACTCGTTAAGTTTGTATATTAGCAGTTGAATATGGTAATATATAGTAGTAAGAAAGAAAGAGGTAACGATAACAAAGTTGTGTGAAGTGTAAGAGCTTCGATGATAAGTATATATATGCACTATGTCTGGTGTTGTTCGAGTATCCCTGCCGATCCGAGAACAATATTATAATAAATTAAATGCTATAAGATAAAGACTTAGTAAAAAAAAAAGAAAGCTCGAAGCACAAGAATATAAGTGTATTGTTATTGCTAGTTTTGCAGCTCATAGGTCAATAGTGTTTACACTATCAATTATCTAGTATTTCCAGCCATAATATATAGGTCATTTGCCTTTTTTTTTTCCTTTTCTTTTTGCAGTTTACCATATATTATGCTTGCTAAAAATTTCATGGTTAATTAATATTATTACTATATATTACCATAATTTCAAGAGGAGCTTTGGAAAAATCATAAAATTGTAATAAACGATAAAGTTATTTCTGCTGGTTTAATTTGTGGAATCAATTAGTGATACTTATGTTCAAAGTTATACACTACTAAAAAATAAAGAATTAGCGATAGACAAAATTTCATAGCTAAAAAACAAAAATTCATGCTAAATCCACTTATCGACGGATTATAAGAAAATTTTAACTAGCTAGAAGCTTTTTTAATGATGAATCGAATCAGCTAGGAATTACCAATAAATTTTGTAACTAATTTCATATTTCTCATAATAGTATATATATTATCTACATCATACCCCCTCATGATGCATCTGTTATCTGAATCTGTTTAAATGTGAGATATATACTTCATATACTAAACCTATAACATTCTTTATATTATAAATAAGAAACGTACCCCACCCCCACCCCAAAGAACAAGATATGGAAGCTAAGTCAAGGAGGTCATAATTTCCACATGTTGGAAAAACAAGAAAAGGTATATTATAGCCTAGCTAGCTCTTTGAAAATGTGACATTTTAATTTCTCTATTCAATTTCTTCTTTGCTTGAAAATGGTTTTTTTCCTCAAGTGGTGTTAAAAGCAAAGGGAGAAAGAGTCATAACAAAAAGAACAACGCTGAAAATAGTAAGAAGCCACCGATTGATTTTACTTTGGGCGGTTCAAAGAAGAAATTCAATTCAATCTTTTAATATGTAACATTTTTTCCTGTCCATGGACTCTTTTGTCATCGATGTGGGATCTTTCAATCATCAATTACCCTTACATTTGGATCTTTTTTTCGGATTGGAGTGTACATATTCATAGACTGAGTAATTTTCACCTCCTCAGTCAGTTCGACTGTCCACATCGAATGGGCCTGACTCTGGTACTATATAGAAGAAATGAATTTTGAGTTTAATTCAAAGAAAAATTACCTAAATACACATTTTATTTTATCATAATCTCTAAAATTCTCTAGTATTTAAAAAAATTTCAAAAATTTCCTCTTGGATTCATCGCACTCCTCTCGCTGATTGAAGCGTGCACATTCAAAGATAGGGGGTATTTCCACCATCCTCAATCAATTTGAGGACCCACATTGAATGTGTCTAACTCTAATATCATATTAAAACAACATTTTAATAAATGTTGGGCCTTATAACTCATACCTATTTCAAAAGTAAGATTAAATGGAGAAAGTTTGCCTAAGCTATGTGAGATTTTTCGTTTATCAGTTCAATGGTAGTGCATTAAAAATAAAACACAAAGGTAACGACGGGGTGTATTTTATGTTCGTAAATTAGCAGCTCAAGAAAAAACAATTATTCGAACGAAACAAGAAAAAGTGCACTGTGGAACACGGGCAGAGCAACCTTAAAGCGAAAGATGGTTCAGTGCACACCCTTTATCGAAAAAGTATGTAAAGGTTAAACATTATCTATTATTGTAAAGGAACTAACTAAATGTGTACAAGTACCTTGATGACACTAGCTATAATTGTATTATTATACACACACTGTGAATGGTACAAGTGTGCTTAGCTGCTTAGTTAGTTAGTTAGAGGTGGTTTAGTCAAGTGAGTCGATTAGTTAATAGTATGTGGCTATATATATATATAAGAACAATGTATGTAGTATTCTTCTTCAATTCAATGAAACAATATTTTTCCCTTTCTCATTACAATTTTACTTCTCTCTTAGATTAGCTTTTCAATGGAGTTTTGTTCATGTAATTCATCTTCTTAACATGGTATCAGAGCCAATCGAGCTCGAATTTAAACAATTCTTACACACGCAGTGAAAAATTTCATTGTTTCTTAGCTCAATTTCGTGTTTTTTTGAAAATTTTCTGTTCAATTCCATGGATGTCCAAGGAGTTGCTGCTGAAACTCAATCAGGAACTTCCATGGCTATTCCTACTTTTGACCATCTTCATCCCTTGTATCTGTATCCATCAGATTCACCTGGATCGCTGAATGTTTGGATTCTACTCACTGGAAGTGATAATTACACTTTATCGAGCAAGGCTATGGAGTTAGCTCTACTTAGAAAGAATAAGGTTGGATTTTATTGATGGCACGGTGAAGAAGACTCAATTCACAGGAGATTTGATTCGACTTTGGGATCGCTGTAATGCAATCGCTGTCTCCTGGATACTGTGCAACGTAAGCAAAGATCTTCACAGTGGAGTCCTTTATTGCTCAGATTCCCACTTGATTTGGGAAGATTTAAAGAAAAGGTTTAACAAGGTAAATAGCTCTCGTATTTTTCAGTTGCATAAGGAGATTTTTACTCTTGTTCAAGGTGTTTCATTTGTATCAATTTACTACTCTAGACTAAAGGATTTGTGGGATGAATATGATTCTATAATGCCTCCCCTACTTGTACATGTTCTAGATCTAAGGAATTTTTTGAACAATCACAACATCAGAGGATGTTGCAGTTTCTTATGAGACTTAATGACAACTATAGTCAAGCTAGGAGCCAAATCCTGTTGATGCCATAACGTTCTAGCATCAATCAAGCTTATGTTATGGTTAATCAAGATGAAAGTCAAAGAATGGTAGCAGGATCAAGTAGGATGATGCTTGATATGGTTCCTACTGCAATGTTTACCTCTAAATTTGGTCCTAGTAGTCATAAACCTAGAAGACCTTATAATCCTAATGTTTTTTTTGTGATTTTTGCAATATAAAAGGACACATGAGGACTGAATGCAACAAACTGCTGAAATGTGACTTTTGTCACAAAACTGGCCATCTCAAGGTTAACTGTTTTAAATTGATTAGGTATCCAGCTGCTTACAAAGGTAAAAGAGAGGTTGTTATTGCTGGAAATTCTACTTATGATGCAGGGCCTATACCTCAACATTATCAATCTGATAAACTAGAGTCCACTCAACCACCATATGCTCAGATGCAGTGTTCCTATCACACTCAGATGTCTCAGATGCAGTCACCATATCATACTCAGATGCAATTTCAATATCCTCCATAGCAGTTTGGGTCTCAGCAAATGTCTATGCCCATGTTCACTTTAATGCAACATCAGAAGCTTCTCCAAATGCTGGATCAAACTAAACTTGATGCCATAAGTGGCACGGCTAATATGACAGGTAATCATTTGCCTCCAGCTACTCACTTGAAATGGATTGTAGACACTGGTGCATCCCATTATATGGTAAGAGATCCTACATGTTTACAATATTTAGTTTTGATAGAGAATGCAGGTCAGGTTCAGTTGCCAATTGGTACATCTGCTAAAGTTTCACATGTTGGAGATTGTCACATATGAGGATGTGATGTTCTTAGAAGAGTGTTGTGTGTACCAGCTTTCAAGTTCAATCTTCTGTCAGTTTCTCAAGTGACAAAAGATTTGAATTGTTGTGTCACATTTTTTCAAAAATGTTGTGTTTTTCAGGACCTAGCATCTGGGAAGATGAGGGTGATTGGTGAGGAGGAAGATGGATTCTACACTCTCTACTCTCAGTATGGTCACTCTGGTCACAAAGTCACACATCCACATCATTGAACAACTCTTCAAGGTGTTGAGGTTACTGCAAATGTTTGGCATCAAAGACTGGGACATGTTCCCATAGGTGTCATCAGAAAATTTTCTGCATTTTATAAGTTTGGTAATAGTTTTGCTTTACATAAGTGTGATGCTTGTCCACTTGCCAGGCAGACAAGATTACCTTTTCCACATAGCACTAGTAGTTCTACTTGTATTTTTCAGCTTCTACATATGGATGTTTGGGGTCCCAATAGAATTGAAACTTATGATGGTATGAGATATTTTCTAACCATTGTTGATGACTATTCTAGATGGACTTGGACTTTCCTAATGCGGCTTAAATCTGATGTTGTTAGTTTGTTGAAACAATTTGTTACTGAAATAGAAACTCAATTTGATAAAAAGATCAAAAGGATAAGATCTGATAATGGTACTGAGTTTTTTAATACTAACTGTCATGATCTTTTTAAACTTCATGGGATCATTCATGAGAGTTCTTGTCCATACACACCTTAACGGAATAGGGTGGTGGAAAGAAGACATAGACACATCCTAGAACCTACAAGGGCTATCAAATTTCAGGTTAGTTTTCTAATAAGTTTTGGGGTCTGTGTATTCATGCTGTTACTCATGTATTGAACAGAATACCTTCTACTACATTCGGAAATGCATCATCTTTTGAGAAATTGTATGGGAAATCTCATTCTTTTGAGCACATGAGAGTTATTGATTGTCTATGCTTTGCCACCAATCTCACCACATATGATAAATTCAGTCCAAGGGCAGTAAAAGTTATTTTAGTGGGGTATGGCATAACTCAAAAATGATATAAATTGTATGACTTGGAAAACAAAAGGTTCTTCATCAGTAGAGATGTGGTGTTTCTGGAAACAGTCTTTCCTTTTCAAGACAACACTTATCAGCAGCCACAACAACTGAACTCCCCAGATTTATTTGCCTATGATGTCTTAGTTGCAGAGTCTACACCTGCAGTTAATTGTCAAAATAGTGCAGGTTCACCTCCTTCTCAGAATTGTGAGGTTGATTCCTCTTATGCAGCACCTGTTGATTCCCATACATGTGATACTCATTCACCACATATTATTATTCTCTTGCCTTAGTTATGGACTATGCTGGATTATCATCTACATACCAGAGTTTTGTATCCAAATTTTCTGTTAAGACTGAGCCATCTAGCTATTCAGAGGCAGTACAAGATCCTAGATGGATAGCTGCTATGAAGAATGAAATCCAGGCACTAGAAGACAATAAGCCATGGGAATTAGTGACATTGCCTAAGAGTAAAAAGGCCATAGGGTGTAGGTAGGTGTACAAGATCAAATATAATGCAAATGGCAGTGTGGAGAGGTTTAAGGCTAGACTAGTTGCTAAGGGTACAATCAGAAGGAAGGTTTTGATTACCAAGAGACTTTTTCACCTGTGGTGAAAATGGCATTTGTGAGGTCTGTTATCTCTATTGCAGCTGCAAACCATTGGACATTACATCAAATGGATGTCTATAATGCTTTTCTACAAGGAGATTTGTATGAAGAAATATATATGACACCTCCTGATGGTTTCAATGGAAAAGTTGGCAGTGATCAAGCATGTAGATTGTTGAAATCTTTCTATAGTCTTAAACAAGCTTCAAGACAGTGGAATATTAAACTCACCACTACCTTGATTGAATCAGGCTTCACACAGAGCACTAGAGACTATTCTTTGTTTACTAAGAGGATGGAGAATAAATTGGTCGTTGTATTGGTTTATGTAGATGATTTACTGATAACAGGCAGTGATTCCAATATGATCCATAAGACCAAGACAGCTTTGCACCATGCTTTCAAAATTAAAGACCTAGGGGAACTAAGGTACTTCCTTAGGTTGGAGTTTGCTCGAAGTGAATCTGGGATTCTCATACATCAAAGGAAGTACACTCTGGAGCTCTTAGCAGACATGGGACTATCAGGTGCTAAACCAGTGTCAACACTTATGGAGCTGAATCTCAAACTCACTTCAACAAAGTTTGATACTCACATAAATCCAACACATGTTGATACACTCCTTAAGGATCCTACAAGTTATCAAAGGTTGATTGGAAGGTTGTTGTACCTCACAACTACTAGGCTAGATATATCATTTGCATTTCAGTGTCTAAGTCAGTTTATGAATGCACCAAAGGCCTCACATATGGATGCAGCTCTCAGATTGATCAAGTATTTGAAGACAACACCAGGGCTGGGGATTTTAATGTCATCTACTGGTGGAAACAATTTACATGTGTTTTGTGATGCTGATTCGGGTTCATGTATCAACAGCAGAAGGTCAGTCACTGGATACATAATCAAGTATGGAGATTCTTTGATTTCCTGGAAGTCAAAAAAGCAGCTTACAATTTTCAGAAGCTCAACTGAAGCTGAGTATAGAGCTATGGCCTCAACTGTTGCAGAAGTTGTTTGGACTGTTGGTTTGTTTCAGGAATTAGGTATTGACATTTCCCTACCAGTGCCTGTTTATTCAAATAGCACTTCAGCATTACAAATTGTTGTTAACCCTGTGTTTCATGAGAGAACAAAACATATTGACATTGACTGCCACTTCATCAGAGAAAAGATCCAAGATGGATTGTTTACCACTGCCTATCTGCCATCCTCAGAACAACATGCAAATATTCTTACTAAAGCACTTGGCAAAGGCCCTCACTTATCTTATGTCCAAGCTAGGCATGAAGAACATCTTCATAGCTCCTAGCTTGAAGGGGTGTGTAAAGGAACTAACTAAATGTGTACAAGTACCTTGATGACACTAGCTATAATTGTATTATTATACACACACTGTGAATGGTACAAGTGTGCTTAGCTGCTTAGTTAGTTAGGTAGAATGTGTCAGTAAGTTGGTTAGAGGTGGTTTAGTCAAGTGAGTCGATTAGTTAATAGTATGTGGCTACATATATATATATATATATATATATATATATATATATATAAGAACAATGTATGTAGTATTCTTCTTCAATTCAATGAAACAATATTTTTCCCTTTCTCATTACAGTTTTACTTCTCTCTCAGATTAGCTCTTCAATGGAGTTTTGTTCATGCAATTCATCTTCTTAACAATTATGAGTATATATTTAATTTTGCACTCTCTTAATACAAGTGAAAAGAAAATTTGCATATTCTTTGTCAAATTTCTGACTCTGCCACTAATGTGGAACAACTATTAAAAATCAAACACAAAGTGCAATAATATGAAGAACCAAAAAAAGAGTCAAAGAAGGGCATCATTTCAAGAAAAAGAGAAAACAAGAATTTGGAATTAATTCCTTGAAAAAAGTCTCATTTGAACATGCATGTA
Organism: Solanum stenotomum; assembly: GCF_019186545.1. Taxonomy (NCBI): domain Eukaryota; kingdom Viridiplantae; phylum Streptophyta; class Magnoliopsida; order Solanales; family Solanaceae; genus Solanum; species Solanum stenotomum. Next base: position 1,488,278 of record NC_064286.1, read on the forward strand.
TTTGTTCATACTGTCCCCTAAAATCAAATTTTGAATAAATCATAACAAAACAAAAAAACAGACAATATTGTGTGGAGTAATATATAGGATAATTTGGAAAAAAAAAATAATATGATGAAAATACAGACAAAAACAGAAAATGACTTTTGCATTAAGTGGTTTATTCAATAAAAATTGAGAAAAGTCTATGGTCGGTGCTTTGTCAAACCACTGCCTCTATCAATTTTGTTCTTCAAGAAATTAAGAAGCATTTGTCCCAGATTGAATAATAAAGTTTGAAATGAGATAAAAATGATTTTTATATGTATGGAGAAATGAGAATAGAAACCCCACGCCAATAAATACAATTTTTAACGATAATAAATATGCACATTAACAAAGAGTGTTAAAGTCTTATCGACATTAGTTAATTGTCACTGAATCCAATGTTACTATAAGCTTTAGCGACATTTAAAAATAGTGATAAATTTATTATCACTAATAGTTGCCTCTAAGAATCCATAATTAGTTGTACTTATATAAGCTATTTTCGTTAACCCGACCCATAATTATTTATTAAAATAATTAACACTTTTTGTGTGACCCTAAACCACATGAAAATATACTCCCTCTATTTCATTTATTGCACCTATAGTTTGATGATTGTGTATAAGTTTATGTAAAGAATTATTTAAAAACAAGTTATTGATATATGTAAGATCATATATCATTCTTTTTATGATAAATTAAAAAGAAATGAATGACACCGAGTAATAAAAGTGAATTCATATTTTAACAAGAAGAATCATGCTCGAATTGTAAGTATTCTTTATTTCGTAATATAAAATTATAAGTTTGAGTCACCAGGAAAATAAAAAAGTGATGCTCTAATAATAGAGGGGAAAAAAGAAAGAAAAAGAATTCATATTTTTCTCTTGTTGGCGTACGTATAGGTGACGTAAAGCTTACCTGCATGGGATTGAACCGTTGAGGTTGACCTAAGACGATATATATAGAAGGTATTATTATTAAAGATTTGTGGCTATACTTAATGGAAAAATTATCTACATACACAACTTAATTTACCATATTTTCTAAAGAAATTTACCATTTGAAAAAATTACAAAGTTCCTACTGATCTTTCCTATTCTTGAGTACATTACTTTATGCGATGTATCAGGACGTTGAGTGGTGTATCTGAAATTGAGATGCGATATTTCAGGATGTTGAACGATGTTTCTGAAACCGAGACGCGATATATCGGAATCATTTTGGGATGCATCTGGATTTCACCAAATTTAAGAAATTTTTGTAATTTGAAAAGGAGTAGGGATATGTCCTCTTTTAAACTTCCTACACACCTTACGGCGGATTAAACTTTTAATCCTACACACCTTATAACTCCTCTATTGCAAGACACAAAGCAATAACTCTATTACCCACTATATCAACTACCTCTAGTTAATATAGATTTCATGACTAACCACCACTCGACTAACTCTGCTTGAACATGTTGCGGAGCAGGCCCCTTTGTTAATTAGGTCTCTTTAATCTATAGTTTGTTAATTCATCAAAATAAAAACTATAATAACATATAATTTTAATATTAAAATGGGAGATGCTTACTTTCCGAGCATTGTATACCTCATTAATTGCTTGATAAGGACTATAAAAGAATAAAAGCCAGGCAAACATTGTCAATGCAGCCAATTATTTGTAGACTTTCTTTTAATTGGTTACCTTTGGGGACCTTTAATACTATACCTTTGGCACTTCACTACGTGTACCTCTCATCTTTTGGTCAAACTTCTACTTAATACAATACCATGCAATTAATTTCCTTATTTAATACGTGAAAAGGACAATTAGTGGAACACGTGTCACCTTCCTAATCTCCGGCCACCCCATGCGGTGAGGTAATCGCCGGAGTCTTGAGAATTGAAATAATTAAATATGGACATAGCTTTAAACTCTATAGGTTCAAGTTTTTACGTATTTTCTTTCGTTACAATTTTAATAAATTTCTACACATAAATGTATGCACATATTAATCGGTGTTTGTCATGACTCATGATTAATGAAAATAATGAAACCATAGATCGTGGCCTCTTTGTATATATAATCAAATATTGATCCATTTATATATGTAGGGTTTATATTTCTATTTTTAGAAGATTATCTTAAAGTTGGAATATGAAATATGAATAATCCCTTTCCCCATTGAGATATATACAAAAATACAACCTACTTTGAAATATTAAAGAGTGGATATTAATTAATTATTGAGTTGTTTAAATAATAATGCATAAATAAGGAAAGTCTTTGATATGATTGTGACTTTGGTTTCATGATCTGTCTATCGATAGAGATAATTATATTATCAAAATTTCATTTCTATAATATTATCAACATATAGATCATATATTATAGCACCTTTTTTCTTGTTTTGCATAGTGTTAAAGAAATAAATAAAAAGAGAGACAAATTGATGGTTATGGAAAGTCTTGGATACATTAGGTGAGACAAGCATCATCCATGTATATCCATGCATATATTTTATTTTATTTTGAATAATTTGTTTTATTTTATTTTATCTTGTTTCATGTGTTACTATCTATCACTAATAATTGGACATCATTTTTAAATATAGAAAGGGCAAAACAAGTAAGACAAGCTATAATTTATCATATTATAAACAAAGAATGCTTTTTTTTTCCTTCCAAATTTTTGAGTGATATTTCTTTCCAAGAGTAAATTACATAAATTCATTAACATCTAAAATATTTGGAATATTATCAAAGTTCAACATGCTACAATAACTTTCCCTCTCTTCTTCAGAAATTGTACTGGAGTTCGAATTTAATGAAGTTGGAGTTGACGATGGAGTAGATAAAGTTGGCAAAATAGAATCAAAGGTAAAATCTTGCGAGTTGAAATTTAAAATATTGGACAATGATTGCTCCACATTAGGTTGTTGCATGACTAGAGTGTCGCTATAAAATGGAACAGATGGAGTATTTAAATCGGAGCAAGTCGAAATATTTTGAATAGGGTTTTGAATTAGGCTAGCTTGGCCAAATGGGTTAAATTGGTTTTGGACATTGGAATTGCATAGTTGATTTTCTTGAAAATTACTTTGCAATAAGAAATTTTGGTTTTGGTGGTGTGAAGATAAGAGGGAATTGGCTAATCTCAAAATCTCAGGATTAATTAGGGATTGTACACCTAATAACCTTGACAGATTATTGTTCAATTGAGTTGAATTGTAGAGTGAATGGTTGAAAATTGAGTTTAAATCAAGAAGATCAAGACGAGGCCTATGAGTTATTGGATCAATTCCCATTCTCAAAAGCTTTTTTCGAATGTGAGTATTCCAATAATTCTTGATTTCGTTATCAGTCCTTCCAGGCAGGCGAGCAGCAATAGCAGACCACCTATATATGGTCAAAAATGATACACAACAAGTTAGAATCAAACTCTAGAATAAAATAATTTTTATACGCTGACAAATAAAAAAATACACTACAAATGTATTTTATCTTATATTACAACAAGTTACTTGCTTTATTTTTCAAGTTAGTACTATATATCCACAGTTTAAATGACTTGATATATATCATTTGAAATATATTTTCAGATTGTTAGTGTATATAAATTAAATTCATTTAAAAATAAGTTGGATATCTAACTCCTATAAGTTCAAAGCCATGGAGAAAATAAAGTAGAAAATGTTGACAATAAAATATGACTACAAATGTGAATTAATAAATAAAAATAGATTTTAGTTGAAAAGAGAACTTACTTGTTTCCAAGAATACTATGCAAGTGGATGATTGTCTCTTCTTCTTCCAAAGAGAATTTTCCTCTTTTAATATCTGGCCTTAGATAATTAGTCCAACGTAGTCTACAACTCTTTCCACACCTTTGAAGCCCTACAAATTGAAAACATATTTATAAAAATTGTGATCTTAAAACATGTTATAATATTTATGTGGTTATACGACTTTTGATACTTTTTACTTTTTAGTTACGTGACATATGTAAAAGCTTCTTATAAAGGATAAAATTGAAAGTTTAGCTTTTTTTTTTGTTGAAGCTAGATGATTAGTACGAAAGTGTTAAAAGAAGGAGAAAGCAATAAAAACCTATCTTATTTAGTTACCAAAAAGTCAGACGACTCTTAGTAACTTTAAATTAAATCTTTTTCAAATTTAGAAAGAGATCATTTTTTTAAAAAAATGGACTTATAAGAAGAAAAGAAATTTACATAAAAAAATTTGAAAAAAAAAATACCAGCATTCTTAGGAAGAATCCTCCAATTTCCAGAGCCATTTTTTTGTATGTAATCAATAAGCTTTTGATCTTCCTCTGTGGTCCATGGCCCTTTTTTAAGTCCATTTTTGTCACAACAAGGTGTTCTGCCCATAGTGATAATTAATTAAGTAAATATAAGTTTTTTTGAGTAAAAACAATACTCAAGAGTGAGATATATATATAGAGAGAAATTTAAAAGAAGAAAGTAGTAAGTCTTGTTGAAATAATAATGTGGATTATATTGTGTGTTATATATATAGGGAGAGAGAAAATCAATTTACAAAAATTACAAAGTCAAAGGAAACAGGTACCGTCCTTTGTTTAATGGGATCATTATGGCTACGTGTCCCTTCTCATTTAAGAAATAATATATATATATATGATAGATTTGTTTAAGTAATCGAATATTTTTATACCAATTGATATAAGTTAAGAGTTTGAGTCACGATGAAGAATAAATAAGAACATTATTGATTTTTCTGAAGGTGGTGTGAGGAAAAAATTATATATGATAAAGTTTATTAAATGAACACTAAATTTAAAAAAGAAAAGCTTTTCAAATTTGTGAAACCATTGACATAATTAACATGTTAAAGCATTTATAATTTCTGCTTTTATGGAGTAGGGGTGCAACCCCTATTAGGTTTGGGTGGGTGGGGAGGGATTTAAGAATGGTAAATTCAATTAATCTTTTGCGCCTTCTATGGTAAAGTCAACATGATAATTAAGAAGTACATACAAATAAACCAAAAAACCTAATGTAATTATGTATGTAATTAGCTCATAATTACAGTGACGGATCCAAGATTTTCATTCAGTACATCCTGGAGTGTTAACTTTAAAGGAGTCTATCACTAAGCTATAGCTTACTTCTTGCTCATGAGGGGGTTCAAAGTTAATTACAGAAAGTGTAATTTTTTACTGAGGAAGTTCGGGTGAATCCTTTGGAACCCATGTAGGTCCGCCCCTGCCTAATTATCCCTCGTTCATTTTTTCCACTCTTCTTTTGAATTTCTCCATCAAATACATCTCTTTTTTATTTATTTATTAATTTCTCATTAGTGTCCAAAAGTATCCATAGTGAAATCTCGAGTAAATTCAAATAACGCATTGCAGAACTCATTTAGAGTGATGCTTCCAATATAATTTTATAATTCAAATATATGATTGTCCAATAGTTGCACTTCTTGTTGTTTCTATCTTATTCACATTGGCTGTCTTCAAACTTGAGGAAGCCACGTATCCTGTACCCCATCCCACCCCTAATGTTTCCTTGGGATCATACCTTAGCTTAGGCTAAGGTTTCTCATAAAAATATGATCTGACTAACTTATCGAAGTTTAGATGAATTATTGACCCATTTATTTATTGATTTAGTCTATTTTGGCTCATTCAATTATTTTACTTAAAAATTAAATTGATATATAGTTTTGAATCATGAGAAAGTTTATCCATAAGAAAGTTTATCAAAGTATTTTTTAAAAAACTGTTATATATAATTATAGTAATAAAAAAAATATTAGATACTTTAGAAGTCATAATTAGAAAAAAAAAGTCATAATAGAATAATTAGGCAAGTTAAATTATGACTCACTTTTTAATCCAATCTATTTCAAACCAATTTTGGCCGATTAATATCCATATATTTTCTCCATCTCAAAATAAGTATTGATTTAGCTCATTTAATGTTAATTAAAAAAAGGGAAAAAGGACAAATATACCCCGAAGTATCGTAAATGGTATGCAAATACACTTCGTCATATTTTTGGGACATTGGTTTCCCTGTCGTCCAAAAACTAGAGCATAAATGCCCTTTACTTTAACGGAAGACTAAATAGGGACACGTGGCACAATCTTATCCGTCGATCCGATATTTAATAAATGTCGTTCGGTGGAAAAGATTATGACACATGTATGTCCGTTAGTATAAAGGGTATATATGCTCTAGTTTTTGGACGGTAGGGGAATCAATGTACCAAAAATATGACAGAGGGTATTTGCGTACCATTTACGATAGTTCAGAGGTATATTTGTCCTTTTTCCCTTAGAAAAAATATAAGATATAGTTTATTAGTTCTCTCTATTTATTAAATATTTTTTTAGAATTAAGCACTATTATAAAGAAATATTTTTTTTTATATAAGAGTGTAGTTTGAAATAATTATTATTTTAAAATTTAAATTTCTAAAATGTTACTTATTTTAAAACGAGAAAGTAGGGAACATGAGAAATTAATTAGGAAACAAAATAGGAAGGCTAGAATGGGTAATTTATATATTCATGTCATATAAGGCCTAAATAAGTACAAAATTATGACCAAAAGTGTCATCATTTCTCCACCTTTATCTGTTTGACAGATCATATTGTATTTTAGGTCAAATATTATTTTATACATCTACTAAGATTTGAGAAAATATTTCCCATGCATGCTGTTCTTTTTTACTCAACCCCCTCCCCTCCCTATATTATTGATGAATTTTATGTATTTATATATCTTTAAAAAGTAATAATGTAAAAAAATATATTAAATTATCAGTGTATTTTAAGCTATTGTAATCAGTGGTGGAGCCATATGCAAAGAAAGGGAGTCAATCGAAATTCCTTTCCTCCAAAAACTAATTACACAGTGCACTAGTATTTATTTACTTTTTGAATTTTCTGGATTATTTTTTGTTAAGAAAATAATAATGTAGTCGGGAAAATGGTCTAAAAATAGTAGATGTGGCATTTTTACCATTTTCCTTCTTGAATTCCTGACTTCGATATTGGTTGTAATATATAATTTATCTTATTTTTAAGCTATCGATTTCACTTTCTATGAACAATTATATATGTGGATGCGCGGATCTAGTATGTATTTATGTAACATATGCATTCATACGAACCTAGCAAGTAATTACCTTTTTAAGATGTATATGAATGTTTTAAGAAATTTACTAAATATCTATTAATTAATATTTGATTTTGAACTTAACTAATAAACTATTATTGTATATTAATTTGAGTTTGTTATAGAAAAACGATTCATAAACTTTGAATTTTGAATCCACCTTTAATTACATGTTTGAATTTTGTTCCCTAAGCAAATTCATATTTGTTCCCTTAGAAGGATTTTGTCATCACTAATTACCTTGAAAGAACTCTTTGGACACATGAAATAATTGAATAATAATCTACGTGCCTTAATATAGAATTAGTCAACAAATATATGCTGACAAATTTAACACATAACCTTATGATATATACTAATCACATTGAAAAATGGCACAATCTTAGGAAAATGTCTCAATGTTTGGTGTCATGAAAGCAATTTATAAAGTAAAAATATCAAGTTTAGAATGCTGATTATGTTATTAGTTTGATTAAAACTATATATTAAATTTAACGAATGCATAATATAATCTCATATATAGTCAAATGGATAACTACTTAGTCCAGATTGTACCTTAGGTGTATCATAGATAAAAATTAAAAAATTGATGATACTTATAATAATTTTAATCAATGCTTACATCTTCATACTTAAATTGGTAACAACTTGTCCAAATCTTAGAGTTTGCTTGTGCATGAATCCTAAAATTGTTAATTTACGTTAAGAGAGGGGATGCATGGTTGAAACTGGGAGTTGCTAATATTCAATAGCTTTAATTTAGACTTTGAGAAAATCAATAAATATGTAAAAAAACGTAAAATTCGAACCAAGTTACTAGTCCTTGATATTATCGTTACCCTAAAATTCAAAATCCGTAAAATTCAGATTCTGAGTTCACCTCTATATAGGTGGATTTGTCATCAAATAATAGTGTGTGTTGTGCATATTTTATTGTGAGTTGTTCGATTTCTCCAACAAACCTTCGAATGTTTTCTACAGAAATGGTATTTTTCTTTGAATAGAAATTGAATTTGAAAATAACTATATTTAGATATGAGATCCAAAGTATTAGTGGACAACATTTTATTAATACTATTTTAAGAAATTCAGGCTAATTGTTGAAGTATTTTATGGGACTGGTGTACCAATAGCATTGACACTAATATTTTAGAGGAATGTCATGCAGGGAGAGGTGGCAAAATTAGTCCATTATAACGTAATATATGTCAATTCATTTAAGTTTAGACTGATTATTAATTTGATCATTTATTAGTTTAGCCTATTATAGTTCAGTCCATTAAAAGTAGGATCTAAATTGACTCGTGAAAAATCTTATCAAAATATTTTTAATTTTTTTTTTAATCTGATATATTATATATAACTATAATAAAAAAGAGAAAAAAATATGGTCATTAGGTACAAAAATTATTGGACGCGTTAGTTTTAGTTTATGACTCACAGTTTAGCGCGTAACTAATTTTTGGGCGAATCAATAACTCGTCCATTATTAATTAGCTCAACTTATTTTAACCGAATCAAATTCAACTCAATCAACTCATTCAATACCTCCATTCATGCATATACATATCTGATAACCATGCAATTCATGCAGAGTTTAGAACGATATTCATATCAATTAAATATATACAGTATCGATAATATAAATAATATTTGATAGTAATAAAATAAAATGTGTAGGCGTGTATTGGAACCTGAGTAATTCGAATCCGTACTATTTACGACCTCTAAATAGAAACTTCTCTATCAAAAAAATGCATACTCAAAATTCAAATTTAAAATTTATGATTAAGGAAAAAGAAGCTCCATCCACTAAACCACGTACATAGTTACAAATTATTATATTACTCCTAAATTGATGTTGTAAGACTTGTTTATACGTGCAACTCTAAGCATATTTCAAGGCTTTTAAATTTATTTGACCCTTTTTTTTGCATTATATTAATGGATTTGAATCTTTAATGGTGTCAAATATTTCGAGAACTTTCCAATATAATATGGTTGACTTTTCTAGAATGATCGAGTATTTTCTCGAGACTATGAAATATAAAATATAACTGACTGATTAACTTACTTCAAAATCAAACGATCCCTAAAAGTGTTCTAACCTTTATGCAATTAGATCCTTAAAATTACACGTTTTTCCTTCAAATTGATTAGTCTTTAATTTTGCCTTTTAAATGAACTGGTGTTTATTTTTTGCTCTTTAGCAATTGAACTCATGTCTAGTAAGATTTAAGTTCTTTAGAAATTGAAATTATGTCCGAATATAGCTTGTGAGATATTATAATATGAAAATATAAACTTTAGCATTGTAAAAAAGTTTGATAAGTGGCAAACATTAAGATTTAGACCTAGTTTATCTTTACAAACCTAACCAATCATATAAACTGTTGGGCCTGACTTGTGTGTTTGGTAGCCCAATTTCAAAGAAGTTTTTTGTACCACCACCACCCCCATTAATCCAAATGATGAGTGTGCCAAAAACTTGTGGAGAAAATTGCCACCAATTAGTACCTTCATTAATAAGTTCCAAAATGTAGAAATGCAAATCCCATTAATTTTTCTTGGCAAGCTAAACTTTAGGTAAAATTGTCGTAAGTTTACTGTCAAATTTCAAATAAAAATATCGAAAACTGAGCCTTGACAAGTCAAACTTCAAGAAAATATGTCAGATTAAGTTTGCTGCCAATTAGCTATAGATATGTTTCCAACTTCAATCGCATATGCCTGAAGTCGATGTTAGGATAAATTTATAAATTTGCATATACTACCATCATGACTTAAATGATTATCCTTGAACTAATTATTTGTGCATTGAATAGTCTCCCATCAAAATAATGAAATGTAAATGTATATATTTTTTGTATATTATTGTATGATATACATAAAATATATATTTTGATACAAAATAATGTATATTTAGCTAGCGTATGCAATTCTCTGTGCCGATCAACTAACTATGTAACTTGCCTAATACTTCCTCTGTCCCAACATATATAACTTATTTACCTTTTTAGTCAATTCAAAAAAGAATGATATATTTTTATATTTAGTAACAATTTAACTTCAAAATGCTCATTTTACCTTTAATGAAATGAATTATAGTTACACAAATATCTATGACTTATTTTAGATCACAAGTTTTAAAAGTCTTTTTTTCTTAAACTTTGTGTCAAATCAAACTAACTCATACAAACTAAAACCGAAGGAGTAAATAATTGGGCCTAACTTGGCTAATTGGTAGCCCAATTAATGTACAACCATTCAAAATATGCCTTACATTTTAAACCACACAAAGAAATCCATAGAGATAAAACACCAATCCACCCCATGTAAAATTGATTGAAGCCATTGAAGAAAAATAAACACAACAAACTTTGTTTCCCCATTTATCCAAACAATGAATATCCTCAAAACTTGTGGAGAAAATTACCATCAATTAGTACCATCATTTATAAGTTCCAAATATAGAAATGCAAATGCTAATTATGTTGTAGAACCATTAAAATTTGCTTATAGAAGAAAGCAAATGCAAAGCTTAGTAGTGAGAGCAAGTAATGGTGAAAGGCGTACTTTTTTGACACTAGAAGAAGCTGGCCTTGTTGAAGTGTCCGGCCTCAGCACTCATGAACGTTTTCTATGTCGATTGACGGTACGTCACGGATTTAAGTTATATACACTGATAGCACGATTTTATTTTTAAAAAAGCTTGTTATGGTACGTGATTTGACCAACAGCGCAATTAGGATTTTCATTAACCAGAATTGAAATGAAGAAGTAAACATACAAAAGTCAAAAAGGATTCGTCATTTACTATATTTATATGAAAATAGTTTTAACCATATCCCCTCAGGATATAGTTGGTTTTGTGTGACATATATGTGGAAGGTGTAACACTTTAATTTGGAGGGGGTGAAAAAAAAGAAGTTGAAGCAAGTAACTTTTTTTAATTTCTCGCTCAATATTTGGTATCTAAATTTATGTTTTGTAAGACCAATTTAAGAGGAAAGTGCTCCTTACTAAAAAAAAGTTATTTTCACTATTCGAATCTGAGTAAAAGGTGATGGAATTTTATCCGTCTCACCACGTGAGGATAGTTGAAGCAAAGAATTATTATTAATACTAAAAAGAAAATTTGTGAACCAATGGAAGAAAAATAACATATGATGAGATATATATTTGTTGAAATTACTAAAAGTAGAGTGTCATACAACTTTTTTTTTGTGCAGATTTCATCACTCAATTTATTAAGAGTGATAGGAGAACAAGAAGGTTGTTCAATTGAAGAATTAAATGCTGGGAAAATATGTGATTGGTTCTTGAAAGATAAGCTTAAAAGAGAACAGAATTTGGATTCTGCTGTACTTCAATGGGATGAATCTGATTTCCAACTATAATTCTCCCTCTATGGTTCCTAATGAAAGAAATTAAAAGTATAAAAATGAACAAAACACCAATTCTTTTTCCTTAATAATACTCCTTGCTTTCTTTTTTATATACTAAGGCTCATTTGTTTTTAATGTCTGAATCTTCTATGCTATGTATGTTTTCTCTTTATTTTCTTACAAAAATCTGAATGCTTCATTCTCTTTGTTTGACTTAACTTGTGGACATTTTGTTGTTCTCTTTAAACTCTAATTTCGTAATTGAAAACGAGCATTAAAAATACGAAATAAAGACAGAGAATCGAATTTGAGAATATCCAAATGTGATTTGATAATTTATTGGTTGAAGAGAAAAATAATATGTTAATTGATTGATAGTTGAAAGAGATGAGGAAGAATGCAATTCCTTTGAGAAAGATAAATAAACAAAGTTTGAGTGTGTATGAGAGAAACAAAAATGTATGTTCATGTATATTATCCCATGAATCTGACGCCTTGGAGCACCCAAAAAAATTTCTAAAAAAACTTTATGAGGTTCTTTGTAATGAGTTAGGGAAGCATTACCTATAGTTCCATCATTTTTTAAATCATATTTTCGCATTTACGAGCCAACTTTTAGGAATTACTCGACTTTCTTTATTTTTTGTATGTATTAGCTCATAAATTTGACGCTTTGGAGCGAGCACGTAAAAAAAAAATTCTTAAAAAACTTTATGAGAACCTACGTAATTCTTTCTTATTCAGATAGCCGAGCTACACTAATAAGATAGTTGGGTGTGGAGGAGAAGAAATGCTGATTTTCTTTTTGTGGGTAAATAATATATGAATGAATGAAGAACAGTTTAATGGAAGAGATAGGGGAGGAACGTGGAATTTTTTACAAGCTAAGGATGGGAAAAAAGTATGGAACCTTTTTATCCCTGCATTCCTATCAACTCAAATAATTAGAACAAAATAAAAAATAGACATGCACAATCAAACACTTCTTTTTTAAAAGGTTTTAAATTCTGTGTTAAAGATATTCATCTACTCTTCAATGATTTATTTATTTGATTTTTGAAGGATTAACCATTTTATTAAAAGTTATATATTGCTTGTATTGATGTTCGACACGTGAAGTGAAGTAAATTTTGAATAATGTTATTTGTGTTAGCAACCTTCCTTTTGTTATCGAGGTAAAGTTCGTGTCCCTTTAATAATCCCCTTCAAAAGAAATAGATATGACAGGGGTCATGCTTGACCCCCAACATCAAAGGAACTTCCTTGGTGATGACTTTAATAAATAAAAAAAAGGTCAATTTCTATCTAAATCTCACTCTTTATGACATTGTGATCAAGAAGAGTCAAAGCATAAACAACAAACAATCATAATTACGCCTCGGTGCCAAGTAAGTTGAAGCCCACTATATGAATATAGTTAAGATCAATTTATATATGTATGCCATACTATACCAAGTAATCAAACACGTGTATTACTAACTTTCTATAGAGTACATGGTAGGTGACCAAGATATGGAAGGACACAGAAGGAATCTGGTTCTTCATTAATGTCATGTGCTCATGCATATTTAAAATTAGTGTCATGTGCTCATGTTTATTTAATGTAAAACATATGAGCACATGGTTGGAAATTTTTCTTTAATTTTGTCCAATTAATGAAAAGAAGTTGAAGAAAAAGATAATGGAAAAGTTTGTTCTTGTCTTTTTCTTTAACTTATTGCTCCATCCAAGTGTTTAATTTAAAAAATACATTCATCAATCCTTGCTAGGAGAGGTGATTAGGTAGGAGGTCGTGAAGAACACGAATTAGAATAGTAACTAGTAGTGTTTTGAGGTCGTGAAGAACACGAATTAGGATAGTAAATAGTAGTGTTTTCTTAATTTCCATCCATTCAATCTAATAAGTACATTGCGTTAGAACTGAGAAATTTTATGGCTCGAATCTATAAGCCTCGAAAACCTTTAGTACGATAGGGTGAGCTACTCTTGTCATTTGGTTTCTGTTACTATTTGTTGCTATTTGTAGTAGTTACCTGTTCAAAATGTCTTGTTATGCTTTTACGATTTCATTACTTCTTTTTTTGGACTGCTTTGGACTATTTTTCTTTGAGCCAGTGGTCTATCGAAAACAACATATCTACCTCTGGATATGTTATTATTTCAATCCTCTATTTCTTACAAGATTACATTGCATCTCTTCACACTATTGTCCATATTGGTATTCATGCAAGAAAAGTTGATGTAAACAAAATAGAACTAGAAATCCAGGACAATATCCAAATTGCAAACAAGTTTGAGCTAAAGTTGAATACATATTTATTCATTTAATAACTAAACAAAATGGTACTACAAGAGACTAGACTCCTATATACAACTAAAATTCCTATGAGATCAGAAGGGCCAACAGAGCCCTTCAAACAAAATCCCTAAATCAACCTCTCTACAAGTACAAACAGGCCACTCCATCTTCAATGAAAGTGTTGAAGAACATTGTGGCTTGTAAAGATTGTTGTGACAAGTACACAAAGCAACTGATATCTGATAAGACCTATGATTTCTACAACAATACCTATACAGAATCCAGACCGAGACGGGCTTAAATGGAGCAACCGAACAATGAGGATCCATATGGCACTGACCCCAACTCGCTTGAGATTAAAGCATAGTTGTTGTTGTTTTTGCTGTAGTACAAATAAAGAATCTGATTTGAGATCTATACCTCTGTGTCCATTTGCATAGATAACTCCCTCCGCGGCCAATTTTCTTCACTGTCTGACGTAAACAAGGCCACGGATATGTCAGCTAGTTTCTTCCGGCTTAAACGAGCCCTTGGAAACTTCGATTGCCTAGGAGCATTAGGCACTTCAACATCATTAGACTCACTCCAATTATCTATATCAGTAGCATTCTTAAAACCAAGTGTCTTTGTTGGTGTACTATATTCAAAATGCCATCTTTTTGCAACCAAAGTCTGTTCATTCACCAAATAAACCATAGAGTTCATCAATACTTAAATCCTATCAAAAAAATATTTCAACTATAATGTAATAGCATATTCAATAACAATTAACTAATGCTTACCACTTCTCTAATTGGTTTTGATACATGAAACAACCTCTTTAGATCATCATGTTCAACTCCACACAGTATCCTTATCTGCATAATGGGAAAAAAACAACACATCTTTTTCAGTAAGCCAGTCCACTAGATAGTAAATGAATTGGGAATCCATGAATTTAAGTACAGTAAAAGGGCAGCCGGTGCACAAAGCATTACACCTCAAGGGGTATGATGCAGACATTCTATCCTATTGTAACCATTTCTGACTGTTTCAATGACTTGAACCCATGACTATACTATTGCTTAAAAGAAAATTTTGATTTTTGTACTAACCAGGATATCTTGAGGCAGGGCTTCAAGAGGGGACTTCACACAAGTGGAAAATGAATTCTTTCTGCATATTTTCTTTGTAGGTGTTGTTGAAATGAACTCAAGATCCCTAATATTAGGCAAACAAACTCTTTTCCTCCCAAATGAGGTACTTCTCACAAGCCCAAATCCAACATTTTCACATATCTTCTTTCCCATTGCCATTTCTCTTCAACTTTTTTCACAGAAAACACAACTGCAAAGATCTGATTTTTATACCAAAACAGAGAACAAAACAAATCAGTATCATCCAAAATCCAACCATAAATCAATAAACTACCAAATGAACTGTCAAGATTAGATTTTTCCCACCAAATTAGACAATTAAAAACAACCCCAAATGAATAAACTATCAAAAAAACCAAAACCCAACTTCCCAAATGAACTAAACAGCAAAACCAAGAAACCCCAACAATTATTTTTCAAAAAAAATTCAATCTTTGAAATCAAGATAGTCAACTGAGTCAAATGGTAAGCAGAAAAGCATTTAATTTTTTTTGGATAACATACCTTTATGCAAATAATTTGAAAATGAACACTATATCAAGACAGATCCAACAAAGCTATATCCTTTTTCACAAAACTGTACAAACAATTGGTTGAAAAAATGAGTCAAATTTGTTTATATATTCAACTGGCTAAAAGATAAGTATGCAATTTTAGATGACAAAATGGATTTTATTTATGTATATGAAAAACTAGCCGTTGGGGGATGTACACGTGGCGAAATAAGAGGTGGGTAAGAAGGAAACAACATGGGTGGTTCAGGTGATTGGTCGGTCCAAGTCTGCTTGTCGGTTGGCTTTTACCTAAAACGCGTTCTGTTCTCTGTTCATAGACATATTCAACAATTCAATATAATATTTATTTCTAATGGATTCTACGCAGGTAAGGATAGATGGTTTGTTAAAGTAATCGAGAGTTATTTAGCTTATTTTTATATTAATGGTGGTAATATTACATTAAGAGTTTTTTTATATGATTATATTTGATATTTCTTGCACGACGATTATTGTAGTATTTTGTTGTAGTGAGTAGTGACTGTTTCTTTTTAGTGTGATTTGTCATATTTTCTTTAGTGTTTTGTCTTGATTTCTTTTCTCTCGTTATTTTCCTTTTTGTAATGTTTTAAATTGAGTCTATAGTTATTAGAAACAACTTTTTTACTTCATATAGTAAGGGTAAAGTCTATATATACACAGTTATCCACTTTATAATATTACTATTTTTCATTGAAATTTCTCACCGAGAAATGTTTAGTAATTATTCTTATAGATATTTTGATCGAATCAATAATAAAAAAAATAGTAGTATTTTTACATGAAATTTTTTTAGAAAGTTTCTCAATATTTTAGCGAAAATTTGCTTCATACGATATAATTTTTGAGTGAGTTGATTCGACGAAAAATAAGTGACACTCTCCTCTCCAGATTCAATTATGAGATTATACTGACTAAGTTGTTGTATTGTTAGATTTATCTTACACAAAGTTTGAGATGAAATGGATAGTCGAAATTATGACACGTAAGCAAGTGGAGTAATGGACGGTCATGATCTTTTGAATATATTCACATTATTGGTCAATTTTAGATCCTTCCAAGAAAGGTATTCTATTCAAAAATGGTGGCTCTAAATTTTAATAATGTGGATAGAAGTTTTTAAAAAGGTGACGGCTGTTTATTTTTGTTTTATTTGGTGACGGCTGTTTCAATTTTTCACTCGTGGGGTCAGTGAATATGCCACATGGTAAATAATAATATTCGTGTTTAGTATTATTTTTAAATGATTATGGATTTACACTTTGGTGATGTAGCTAGGAATAGCAATAGGGTAGGACGGGTGGTTGCAGGGCAAATTCGCATAAATCCATAAAGATTTCAATCTGTACTGCTCTATCCTACACTAGCAAGATTTATTGTTTCCAACCCGCATCACTTCGCCTGACATAAATTCACATTGCCCCGCCTCATAAAATTTGTAAGAAGTTTCAAATACTTAAAAACAATAATTTTTTAAACCAAAGAGTCAGATTTTGTTAACTGCTTATTTTTTTGTTTACCTGCTAAAATGAATATGCTAATTTTTTTTTGATAGTTTAAATTGGTTGAATTTGAGGTAATAAACAAAATATTAAATGTAACAGTGATGTAATATCGTTTTAATACTGCTTTTTTTTCTAATTTTTGGGCCATTAAAACAGATTTTCATTCGAAGAAAAAAGAAAATCTCAAACTGATGCAAAACTGGTACAAAAATTGATGTGAAACTTTGAAATTAATTTTTTTTTATCCATAACCCGCAACCCGCCCAGCGTGAATTTTGAAAAATTATATTTGAACCCTCCCCGCCCTACACCCACAAAAGCTCTAACCCACCATGCCCCGCAAATGATGTAATCCGTTCCGCCCCTTTGCCTTCCCTAAGTGTAATATTTTATTATTAGTAAAATATTGAATCATTCTACCAATTGTATAGGCGCTGCACAAGGACAATTTTGAGTGTGCATTATTGTGCAATTCACCCATTATTCTTGTAACTTATGTAATGTAATTTTTAGACCATTTATTTATCTAATTTACTACTCATTATCTTTCTATTCATTGTAAGAAATAATTCATCATCTATAAATAGTGATGGTTTTACTTTGTGAAAAGATGAAGAGATATACAAGAAACTACATAGCGGTAAAGATAGGGAGTGCTATATGGTGTTTATATTGAGATTAGTGTAGTGAAAGAGAGAGTTGAGACAAAGAAAAATATAGGATTTCAACTATATTCACTATATAAAAGAGAATATTTATATGTTGAAGGAAGGTGCTCTTTTTGTGAAGCTTTGAACTCTTCAACTAATCCAGAATTACTTGAGTTGTGCGACGTTATTGGACAGTTATATCCTGGAGTGGACAAGTCATTTGAGAAAGACAAAAAAAGGAAACAATTTTAACACAAACCTGACTTTTCAAAGGAAGAGTTCCCGAAAGAACAACTCCCTCTGTCTCAATTTATGTGATACTTTTCGTTTTACGAGAGGCAAACATTTTCAGTTTGACCAGCAATTTAAAAATAAATTTTATATATTTATAAACTACGTAAAAAGTACTATAAGTCTCAATAATTGTCAATTCAAAATATTTAAAAGATGTTTGAAAAATTTACGATAAAAGATAGACTGAGATTGAGATTGAGATTGAGGGAGTGTGATCTTTCATCACAATCTGTTTTCCATCATAATGAGCAAATTGTTGGCTACTCTGAAATGCTTGTTGTGAATAATTGGTTGTGGTCTGAGTCCCATAGCAATCACTTGAGGCATGTATTTGCTCAAGTGATTGTATCAAATACCAACCAGAGAGCACCATTCAAGTGCAATTGTATCATAATACCAACCAGGGTACTGAGGATAAAAAACCATATGTGACAGATACCCATTGTTATGTTGTGAGGCCTGATTCCAGTCAGTTGTGACAACACCTGCAGCACATAATGAATTAGGTGACCCATGACCTATCAAATTAAAGCTCTTTGGATCCTCTTTCCTACGCCACCAAGTTTTCCTTATTTCGAATTCGGAGTAAAATGTTATGACCATTTTAGTGAAGCCCTGTCAGGCAGATAAAGTTTCACGATCGATTATACGGCCCTTGAAGTGTTTCATGGGCCGTGAAGCCTTAAACAGTCCGTGAAGCCTCCCTTTTAAGGCACCTCGTCAGTCTTTTAAGGTGGGGTTGTTTTGGTTTTTTCATATATGTTTGGTACTTAAACTATGTCATTTAAACTCTTATTCTAAGCTTAAACCACAACGTTTTACACCTAATTAAGGGCTTAGAAAGTATTGATCAATTCTTTTACGTTCATTTACACTTCAAGCCATTAGAACAAGGTTCCAAGAGGAGAAAAACTAGGTTTTTGAGCGTTCTTTGAGTTTCATTGATTACGCCAAGAATTTTGTTCTTCAATGTATATAAGACTATAAGAGTGTTGGTCTAGTTTGTCCTCACGCCATATATCTACTTTTAAATCATTATCGCTAAAATAAGTATAGTGACAATAATTATCGCCACTTAAACCTATATAAGTCGCCACTAAAGAGTATATTTGTTGCCACGAACAAAAACATTAGTGACAACAATATCACCGCTAAAACATATATAAGTCAACACTAAGAAAGTATTAGTGGCAACTATAATCGCCGCTAAAGAGTACATTTGTTGCCACTAAAAACAAGCATTAGTGACAACATTATCGCCGCTAAAACATATATAAGTTGCCACTAAAACTAAGTATTAGTGGCAACTAAAATCGCCGCTATAGGGTTTATTTGTTGCCACTAAAAACAAGCATTACTAATGCGACAACAACAATCGCCTCTAAAACCTATATAAGTAGCCACTAAATGTAGTAGTGGCAAAATTAGTCGCCGCTAAAAGGTATATGTTGCCACTAAAAGTCTGTATTAGTGGCAGCTAAAGTCGCCGCTAAAACATATATATGTCGCCACTAAAAGTCTGTATTAGTGGCAACTACAGTCGCCGCTAAAACATATAAACGTCGCCACTAAAAGTCTTATTATTAGTGGCAACTTTAGTCGCCGCCAAAATATATATGTCGCTACTAAACACAGTATTAGTGGCAAATATAGTCGCCGCTAAAACATATATTTGTCGACACTAAAAGTCTTTATTCGTAGCAACTATAGTTGCCACGAAAACTTATATACGTCGCCACTAAAAGACTGTATTAGTGGCAACTTTAGTAGCCGCTAAAACATATATATGTCGCCACTAAAACACTTGCCGCTAAAACATATATGTCGCCACTAAAAGTCTGTATTAGCGTCTACTACAGTCGCCGCTAAAACATATATATGTCGCACTAAAACACTGTATTAGTGGCAAATATAGTCGCCGCGAAAACGTATATACGTCGCCACTAAAAGATAGTATTAGTGGCAACTTTAGTCGCGAAAACGTATATACGTCGCCACTAAAAGATAGTATTAGTGGCAACTTTAGTCGCGAAAACATATATTTGTCGCTACTAAAAGTCTTTATTAGTGGCAACTTTAAACGCCGGTAAAAGGTATATTGTTGCCACTAAAAACAAGCATTTTTGACAACAATTCTCGCCGCTAAAGGTATATTTGCTGACACTAACAGTCTGTATTTGTGTTGACTTAAATTACCACTTAAAGGTATATTTGTCGCCCATAAATAACAACATTTTTTACAACAATAATCGCCGCTAAAACATATATTAGTCACCTCTAAAAGTCAGTTCTAGTTGCAACTTTAATTGCTGCGAAAAATATATATGTTGCCACTAAAAACCAGCATTTGTCTTAAGAATGATTGCCGGTAAAAGATATTTTAGTCGCTACTGACTTTATTAGTGGCAACTTTAATTGTCGCTATAAAGTATGTTGTTGCCTTTAAAAGTAAGAATTATTCTAACTTTATCCCCCCTAAAGTATGCATTTGTAGCAAATTTGTCGCTGCATAAAGAAATGTTGATAGCCACTAAAATGTTGTATTATTATTAGACAATTAGGACATTTAGGGGTCAATCTACAGGATTTAGACAATTTTGCTCAATTTTTCGTATGTTAAATCAGGAATTTAGATTTTTGTGTATCCATTCATGAATTTTTTGGAACTATGCATTCATTGGTGACGACCTATTAAATGGCACTTTCATTATTTTCGAAAGGCGTATATTACTTTTTTGGAGTTTATGTGATGCGAAATTTTTTAGTGTTTGTGTCACAAAATAGAAATTCACAATTGTCTCAACTTTTCGAATTATGTATGACATACTCTGTATGACAATAAATTTTATGGTTCATTGATAACAACCTATTAAATGATCCTTATCGTTTCAAAAGGAGGACATTGCTTCTTTTGGAGTTGGCGTCACAAATCAGAATTTCAAATTTATCTCAATTTTTAATTTGTTAGCCTATAAATTTCCAAAATATGTGTAGAGCTAGACCTCAAATTTTGTGTCCATTCCAGATGACCTAACATATGATACTCAATTGTTTTTTGACGGACGGTATGCTACAAAATTGTGGGACTATTAGTAACAACCTATTAAACGATACTCTTTATTTTTCTTGGATATCGATCACGGAACAGAAATTTAATATTATATCATTTCATGTGTATTAGTCCACAAATTTTCCAATATAATTACATGAGGCTCTATTAGAGTCCAAATTTTGTACAACCATTCTTGACAACTGATAAACAATACTCAATGATCTTGCAGATTCTATTCTATCGAACGATCTCAAAATTCAAATTGTCATTCATACCATCTCCATTAAATTGATTTAAGGAAAATAAAATCTTTCTTAAATCTGATTTACAAGGAATTGATATCTAAAAACTATGATGCAAAAAGAATTTTGAGAGGTAATCTAAGGTGCTCATTCCATGGATTTTGTAACCAAGACTGCTTCTCTACAACCATAAAATGCAGGGGCTAGCTTCTTACTGAAAGTGTATAAAGACAACTACATCTTGCCAGACTATTCCAGAAACTTTTGTAACCATATATTCTTGATACAAAAATTTAATTACACTTCTTTCATTCGTCAACATCTTGAACCCATGCCAAATCTGCAATCAAAAGTTCAACACAAATTATATTTAACAAACAAAGGCATGTTATTTACAATATATAGCAATTATCAATAACATCTTAATAGCAACTCAACCAGACATGTGAAGAATAATGGATTTCACTGAGTCAATCACTAAGCACTCTGAATTTACAAACTAAACACAAGATATATTAATTTGACAGACTAATGAAACTTTTCTTATTAAATACCAATTGACGTGAAGGTGTGTCTAGAGGTGTTAAAATTAGACTTTGGCCTAACTCAACCCAAAAAGGTAGTTCATGAGGTGATGACTACCCAGAATCATATGAGAAGACAGACGACCCTTCCCTCGCCAATGCCTGTCAACTAGAGTATGGATAACATAACATGGGAGCCCAACATTGGGAAACACAATAACAAGGATGGACCTAAAGAGATAAACATTGGACATAACTCAATAAGATAGCTCATGAAGTGAGGATTACCCCAAAAAAATTTATGAGACATAAACCATCCCTTACCCAATGTGGGACAGTTGACACAACGAATCAAACCCTCAGGCTGGTTTTGTGCCCCATTACTTAATGGAGGAAGACAACCATAAAATTGTGAAAAGAGAGAATCAAGAATTATAACCTTGAAGCACTGCTTCTACTGCTGCATTTGGGATAAGCAACCCTACAATCCGTTGATTGTCAGTAGTTGTTACAATCTGTACAATGCGGATTCTTCGATGGCTTTGGCGAGCCTGTATCCAACAACAATTAAAACCAATAAACGAGTGAGTGGCCGGACATTCCAAAATGTGGGAAGGAGATCCAGTACCAAAGAAACTACGAAAATTGTGGAAAGCTGTTACTCTTTACTTTTGAATGAGAGAAGAGAAGATGTTTCAATGGAAATGCAACAAGATTCTAGTTGCCTCAAGAGAAAATGTTCAGACTTTGTTTTTTTTCTGGGCAGACACCATTTATAAACCTAGTCTAGTAAATTTCCCACCTTTTTGAGCTCCTTGTAGCTAAAACTGCTCAGGTTAGAGTCTAGAGTAGTGCCACCAAATGGCAAAATAGGCTATGTTGCTTGGACTCTTCAAAATGTCAGCGGGTGCATGTCAGATTCTCCAAAAAATAGTATAATTTTGGAGAATCCGACACGGGTGCGGCATCAAAAGTGAAGAGTCCCCACAACTTTAGGAAATAGGGATAATCAAAATCGAAATTTAAACAAATGAAATCCATATGAAAAAGACCAATTGATTACTCATAAAAAGAGTTTATGATTCTGAACCCTATTCATTATAAATTTTCTGTATCTTTCGACTTTCTCCATCTCTTGTGTAACGAGATGCTTTTATTTTTTGCATATTCCTAGTCGAAATTAGTACTTATGGATTAGATAGTCATCATGAAGAAAATGAGTTATCTTTTTGGCTTTCTCAGCTCATGTATCCCAAAGTGTGACACATCTCCAAGGCATATCAGAGATATAATATAGGAAAATGATATTGAAAAAAAAATGAAAGAAAATCTTACTTGCTTAGAGAGCGCCTTCTCAACAGTTCCCCACACAGGAAGTATAAGCCCACCTAATACATTCACTTCCTGTACTCTTCGACCGACTGTGCAGAAATTGCCTAGTTTACATTTTGGGCCATGCATGCACTAAAGATAAAAACCAGAATGAGTTCTGAAAGCACTTGATACTTGCAAGAAAAAAAAAAATCCCTCGATACTACAAGGGTATTTTCATTATCAGTAATCAGGCAAGCCCCCTCTCTGAGGGTTCCTTTAAGTAACATTCATGGCCTGCTAGAAACTTTGAAAGGTGATCCTCTTGTTTTCGTTTCTTACGAAGCCTAGCTGGAATCAACATTTTCATGTGGAAAGTACAAGTTTGCTTCACTTTCATCTGTCCAAACCTTGATGTAAAGAATTACCTAGTAACTATTATGGTGCGAGATAGCAAATACCCGTTGAAATAGCCGAGGTGAGAATAAGCTGGCTCAGAACCACAGTTATCAAAAAAATAAAACAAAAAAAACTACATGATTGATTCACATCAAATTGCTCTTATTTTATTTTTTCATCTATTTAGGGGCAAATAAAGGTATACTATAAACACATGGAAAGGAGGGATGCATCTGTTCAAATCAAGACATACCAGCTATATACAAAATCTATACAGTAAAACTGTTCCAACTCGATCCATATCCTACCTAGTACTCTCCGTAAACACAAATACTACTTAGCAAGGTTAATCTTTTCTTCCACTTCTAATCAATCAAAGTTAAAGATGCATTTAAGCCTTTATAGATTTTAGACTTCTCCTCATCAGGTCCCCAGGAAATACCGAATTCTGCTGAAATGCCGATTTTAACGTATTCTAGAAGATATTATGTCAGAAAGGAGGAAGGGAATTAATAGTTTTCAACGACGCAATTTGAACTGTTCAATTTCGCCCAGGTTTTTATTTTCTACTAGATGAACTCTCCCATATCATGGCAGCAAAACTTGAAGTTCAATGGGAGTTTCATTTGCTCTTAGATGACCAATTCACAAACAAGTTGTGCAGAGAAGATTTACAGTAGGGATTGAGGGACTAGCTTATAAGTGAAATTAGGATGCAGAAAAAGACCTGAGAGTGCTGACTCTATGATTATGATAAGACTATATGTCCTATCACATTAAAAAATAAAGGAAGCTTCCCAGTGCATTTTTCATCAGCATATCCTGCAAGATATATGATCATAAAGAATTTTACCTGTTTCAATGAAACTTCGTATTCATCTTCCCATCCACGACGAGCCTTTTCTAAGGATGATAGTTTCCGGTACTTGTCTTTCAATTCTACAAGGGGCATCTCCCTAAACATCGAGAAGTGTTAAGTAAGGTATACACAGTGGGAGATAGGGTAGGGTGCAGAGGATGAAGCAGTCAATTTCTAAAAGGAAGGTAACATAAAGCCTAAAATTAAAAGCCTTTAGTACCTAAGGGCCTCTCCAACAGTAGGACGAAATACCTTATACATTCCTGAAGCAGAACTGGAACAACCACAAATAGAAAGATCAAATCATGAGCATTTGAACCAAAGGCACTTATATGAATAAAATTAACATCGCATGCTTAAAAGAAATCAAAATTGAACAATTAAGACAAAAATCCAACTACAGGATAAAAATCTAGACCATGCATGAGCCTGCACTTAGTTGGAACCAATATATAAGAAATAAGAGATACTTTCAGCTTCCACAATGATTCATGATAGTTTTAGTTGTGAAAGGAAGGAAGCAATGGAAGTGTCACACTACGTATCTTTCCAATACAAATGAAAATTTAATATTGCTAGAAAATCTTGAGAATGGTACATTTTTTGCTTCAAAGCTTTCACAATGTTTATATGTTGCACATTGTTCGTAGATAATAGTGATAATTGATGAAACAAACAAGGAACTAACCAAAAGTGGAAACTACAGAGAGTAAGGGTTTTAGGATAAGGAGTAGGGAGGATTGAGAAATATATAAAGGTACATCCTCTAGTTTACACCAGAATGCCAGCACACAAACAACTATCGAGAATAAAGAAGTTTGATTTGTAGGCCCCTTGTTTTGTGGTACAACATCTTGTCTATAACTCTACTAGTAGAACCAAATTCACCCCCCTCCTAGAAATTTTTCTTTCAAAGAGTTTATCACACACAGTAACAATATCTCATGAAAGAAAGAAGGCATCCCCAGTGTGTCAGAAGATCCTCTTTAGCATGACCCAATTAAGCCCAAACACACGAAAGAACTAAACTCAAAGTTGTCTAGCGCCGGAGTAAGAAAATGAATTTGTAAAGTTAAAGGGTTATCTTTTGTTTTTCTGTGAATTTTTCGCATACACACCGCCCACAAGGTCTATAAAGTTAGTTGATTGAAAGCCACTCATTGAAAACCATATTTTCTCTTCTCTTTTGTATGCTTTGTATAATGGAGTTTTCCCATTAGATTATTTCTTCATCAAAGTAATAACACAAAGATTAGATAAAATTCTATATGGGAGTACATGATAAGATTGGAAGATGCCTAATAATGTTAACTTAGATGAATGTTGTTGTATGTGAGGGTTAAAATAGATATACAATCAATTAAAGATGGGACAAGATTTACAATGATCACATACAATAACAGATATAAGCAGCAACAATAGAGGCTAAAATGAGAAGATAGCAAGAGATGGCTTAGTTATCCTACATAGAATATGATAATGTAAGGTCTTAAAATTAGATGAGGTAGACAAAAAATCTTATGGAGAGAAGTTGTCATACAAAACCTAGAATTTCTCCACATGAATGTGTGCTTGGCTAAAAATAAAACAAAATGGATCTATAGAAGATCTACCAACTAGTTGGGATTAAACTAGCTATCCAAGTAGCATAAGTCATAAGAGTGAGATATAGAAAATCCTAAAATTGTCTTAAGGGGAAACCTTGTGCACTAAACTCCCACTATGCACAGGCAAATGGACTTGGATAGAGGAGAAACGATACAGATCCATTCATAAAGACCATCTGATTAGGGATTAGGATTTGTTGATTGTGTTAATTAATTAGCATGATTTAAGGTGACTTTATTTTTCCTTTTTCTAGTATAATTATATGAACAGAACATTTTCTTTTATCTTCCATAACCAGTTAGGAATCACTTTTTTATAGATACCCCTTCTCGTGGAACGTAAATACATATTGAATATGTGAGAAATATAGGAAAAGAATATTATTGAATTGTTGTTGTGTCTACATTATTACATTGAGACCCTATTTATAGACCCTAGAATACAATCCTTTACCAAGTAGGATACTATTTAGTATTCCTATTTCTATTTCTATTCTTATTCCTATTCTAATAGAATTGTATACACCTATTCCTATTCTAATAGGATTGTATAAATCTATTCTTATTCTAATAGGATTGTATAAACCTATTCTTATTCTAACAGAATACAAAGAAGTCTTTTCTTCTTTCTTGTTCAAATTCTACACTTATGAAGGTAACGTTTTGTCAGGGTACTAGTTCCTTGTAGAATCTAGCAAAAGTAATCAATGTCTAAACATAATTAACAGCAGTCGCCTGGAACTAAGAATGATTCCTACCTTGCAAGTCAAACAATATTTCACCCATAAGCAACAATATAAGGAGGCAAAAGACAACATGATGGCCTCATCAAAGGACTTTGTAAAGGAACTTTGCAGTACCCTAGGCATCACATGGAAGAAAATAATAACATACGGAGACTTTATGTTTCCTTTTCCTAGCGTAAAAGGAATATTTCATTTTATTGTAATTGATTGCCTTCCCTTAATTAGTTAGGATTCACTCGTATAAATAGCCCTTCTCATTGGATGTAGTGCAATATAATGAAGTCTTATCTTCTTTCGCAAATTCTACAGGATTGAAAGGCAGTTGACTGTCTAGACATAATTTATTGTGTATGCAAAAGAAATACAATCTGCTGCATTAAACCAAGCTTAATTAGGTTGACTGCACTTGCAATCCAAAATATCAACATACAGAAATAGAAAACTACCAACCAAGAATTTCCATACCCTTCAAATGCTAACAAAAAATGTCGTCTTCCCAACCATTCTCGTTTGGATTCATAGAATCCATTATTAGTTGAACTAGACTCATCCTTTTGCTTCTCCTCAAGCAACGCATATGCACACTACAGGTAGAGAATAAAAGGTTACAAAGCAAAATTGGACGGTAACTATCTAATCAAGTTTATAACGGTACCTCCCACATCAATCCACGGTCCAATGTAAAAGTGAACAATATGGTTGAAGCACCGGACAAGTTGTCAACATGAACAGTCTGTAATACATTGTTGTCACAAGATGTTTTATGTAAGAAAGCAAAGAGAAAATAGGAACAGCATAACCTTTGGCGTCCCTTGTAGTTCAACAGAGGTAGCTTTCACTTCAACAATTCCAGAGTCTAAATGTCCTTCAAGACGTGCATTCTGAACTAAAAGATCAAGAATGCTGACAAATAACTCAAATAACCTGATTTCAAAACAAACTTGTATTATTATAGACATGGATAGCAAGCATCCATATTTAGATGGTTAGAGAATAGACCTATTTTGAATCTCAGGTGGCAACCCCAAGAGCCTGTTAAGGAAACGCCCAACATCATGCATGTCTGAATCAACTATACGGCCAGAAAGCTTCCCAGAGTCCTTTCCATTACCTTAACAATCAACAAAAACAAAGAGTAGAAAGAGGGTAAGTTTGGGATGAGATGAGCTAACCAACAGCCCCAACACAATACAAGATGAGGTCCCAAGGTGTATGCTATTTGTTGATGATATTGTGATAATTGACGAAACTAGTGAGAGTGTCAACCAAAAGCTTGAACTATGACAAAACACTTTGGAGAATAAGGGCTCTGCACTGCAAGTTTAGTCAGCATAAGAAGAGTGAGACTGAGGTGAGATTAAATGGGACTATGGAGTTTTTTATCAAGCAAAAGAATTCATTTATAATAACATGGCCAACTTGGCTGTATACAAGAGGTATACCAATAAAGAAGAAACCTACACAACATGAGGCACCCTAAAAGACACTTTATCCTCCATAAATCAAGAACTACACGGGTGCACTAAAAGAAAATAAGGAAACGGAGATTACTCTTTAATTGAGCAAAATTCATCTCTACCCTTCAAAACCTCTTCTATTTCTCTCTCCAAATGACTCACATTAAGACAAGAGGAGTAACATTCCACGACTTGTGCTTTCTTCTCCTAGATCCACTCTTCCCGACTCCCGTTGAACATCAACTCCTTCACAGATCAGAGCATTGCACATGAGACATCAAACCATCTAGAGATATCCCACCACAACCTCATGGCTAACTTACAATGTAACAGAATATGATCCACAACCTCACCTGCCTCCTTACAAGGAAAACATTAGCTTATGCAAACAACCTTTCATTTCTTAAGATTTTCTGCCGTCAATATTACCCCTCTAGTGTTCCCTCTCTCTCCTAGTGTTCTCTCACCTTCTCTAGAGCTCAACGATAAAATAATTCCACCACCCACCAGGCCACCACTCACCATTGCACGTCATTGCCCTGACGACAACCTCCACCACCGGCAACCATGTACGATTTCCCTAGACCTTCTTTCTTTATCCCTTTCTCTCACATTCCCACTCTCTCTAATTTTTTTTGTTGCACTGTCACCACCGGTCAACAAGAATCCAGCGACCCCATCCCGACGACTGTTGGACCAAGGGGTACATCAGACCTTGCCGAATTTCAGCAAATCTGCCCATGGTAGTTTTTCTATTCCCGACTCCCAAATATGATCCACCACCTCCATTCATTTCTTTCCTTAACAGATTGCGCATCCGTTCTTTTCTTTCTTTAACAGATTGTGCAGCCCCTTATTGTTGTTTGATTGTTAACTGATTTCCTTAAATCTGATATTGGGTTCATGAATTTATTGGTACACTGTTGTAAATATTACTGTGTTTTTGGCTCCTACTTTGATATGGTATATTTACTTCAGTTTCTTGCTTCTGATTTACAGGTTGCCCATTTTTTATTGTTATTTTTTGTGTTTTGTTGTGTTGATTATTGTGCACTTAATTATTCTATAACCGATTCGTTTGCATTTACCTTAGAGATTCTGGTGAACGATGGTTGAATAGGGCAATGCCTTTGGTCGGTACTGGGGTTGAGGGACAGGAGTGGTAAGTGAGTTAAGGGTTCTTCTAACCTGAGAGTGAGGTCTTGGAACATAGGGACATTGACGGTGAAGTCCATAGACTATAGAGCTAGTGAAATTTCTCAAGAACATGAAGATTGATATCATGTGTGTTCGGGAGACCAAATGGGTAAGGAACCTAGGCACAATATGAAGAAAGGTTTCAACGGACCTTTGGTGTTCATCGAGGATATTGGTGGTGGAATGGAGAAGTCAAAGGCAAAATGCAAGTAAAGAAGGTTGCATATGCAAAGTTAGTTTAGAGGAAGGACAAGGGGGGAAAGTGAATGAATAAGGAAAAGTATAAGGTAACGATGAAGGAGAATATGACGGCAAAAAGGTCGACTTTCGAATGCTTGTATTTTGAACTAGGGAAACAAAGGTGGATATAAAAAGTTGTACATGCTCACCAATGTAAGTGAGAGAAAGGCTCGAGATCTGGATAAAGTGAATTGTATCAAAGATGATGAAGGCAAAGTGTTGGTGAAAGACACACTCATTAGACGAAAATGGCGAGCATACTTCCATAAACTCTTGAATGAAAAAGGGACAGAGACATTGTGTTGGGTGATTTGGAGCACTCTGAGGGACATCGAGATTTTGCGTATCGTAGGCGTATTATGGTTAAGAAGGATAAGGGTGCTTTTTGTAGGATGAGTAGGGGAAGAGAGAGCGGACCAAAAGGATTCTAATGAAGTTTTGGAAGAGCACGGGCAGGTTGAGTATGCAATGGCTCACTAGGTTGTTTAATGCCATTTTTAAGCAATAATGATTTTGTAGTACATGAACAAGGGTGATATCCAAAACTGCAATAATTACACGGGTTATAAGCTACTAAGTTGAGAGAGGATGTAGAGATTAGGGGTGTGTCCATCTTTGAGAACTAGTTTGAATAAAATGTCGCGGCTATCAACTACAAAAAGCATTAATCTTGTAAGGAGACTGGCGAAGAAATATACGAAAAGGACGATGGTGCCAAGACCCAGGTAGAACAATAGAGGAAACTCGGAGCACTTCCAACAATACTTAGCCCGTTTCTATTTGCCCTACCGATGGATAAATTGATGTGGCATATTCAAGGTGAGATGTCATGATGTATGTTATTTTCAAATGACATAGTACTAAGTACTAACTGAAGAGACACATGATGGAGTTAATGCTAGGCTGGAGAATTGGAGACAAACTCTTAAGACTAACGGTCCATGTTGAGCAAGATCAAAATAAAATATTTGAGTGCAAATTAAGTGATGCTCCTCGTGAGGCAGGCATGGAAGTGAGGATTGATACATATTTTATCCCCAAGAGAAAAGGTTTTAAATATCTTGGGTCTTTAATCCAAGGAAATGGGGAGATCGATGACGATGTCACACATCGTATTGTGTGGCATAGCTGAAATGGAGGATTGTCTCTGTAATTTAGTGTGACAAAAAGGTACCAGCAAACCTTAAAGATAAGTTCTACAAAGTGGTGGTTAGATTGACTCCGTTGTATGGGGCAAAGTGTTGGTCAATCAAAAACTCTCATGTTCAGAAGAATGCAAGTTGCGGAAATAAGGATGAAGAGATAGATGTGTAGGCATACTAGGAGAGTTAAATTTAGGAATGAGGACATCCAAGACAAGTTAAGAGTGGCCTCCGTGGTGGACAAGCTGAGGGAAACGAAATTGAGATGGTTTGAGCATGTGAAGAAGAAATACACAGATGCCCCAGTATGGAGGTGTGAGATGTTGGATATAGAACTTCCCAAAGTTATATGTACTTCTCTTTTGCCCATTTGGAAATCTTCCTCTCCCCCTCAATGATTTCTTCAGGAATAGGCCTAACATCTGCCCCATAACAGTCCCTAACACTACTGAACCTACAGTTAAAGAGGAAGAATTATTATAACAATTTCCCCTAAAAATATTCACCCTGTTCCCCAATTGAACCTCCTACCTAAAGATCCCAACTGAACCGACCCCCCTATCACCCCTCAAGAATCATAAACAGCGTTTTCAGACCCCAAACAGGAAGCTTGAGGTGAATCTGGAAGAAATTCAGGCTTAAATGCAAACAATTTGGATATCTAGGCTTGTATTTCAAGAGAAAGAATGATAAATGAAAATGTTACACGATAATCAAACGGTTATAAGACTAGCAAAGTTGTATGGGAGTGAATGTTAGACTGCTAAAGTCCGGCACATTCACAAGTTGGATATCACAGAAATGGGAATCCTAGAATAGATGTGCGGACATATAAGATTATACAAGAGTAAAAATGACCACACATATCAAGGATAAAATAAGAGAACATCGCTTGAGATGGTTTCATCATGTTTCGCATTGACCTCTAGATCCACTGTTTATTAGGTGTGTAACCACGGTGAGGGAAGATGTTAAGACGGAACAAAGGTACACCTAAAATCACATGAAAAAAATATGTCTCAAAAGACCAATAGTCACTTGGAATCAATGCAGAATGCAAAAGATAGGGCACAATGGGTATAAAAGATTTTAATAGGCGCTACCGATTAGTTGAAATTTATTCTAGTCATGTTAATAAGTTTATGTTAGGTCTTATGCTTTATAGCAGTTTTCTAGACCTATTACAGATTTTTATGCCAGTAGGAAATATAGAGTACTTCTAATATTGTTAATTTTTGTTTTTGTAAATTGTTGGCCTATTATTAATTTAATTTGGAAACATGAGGATTCAAGTAGCAAACTGCAACTTGGTTGGTACTGAGATGAAGTTATTGTCGTAGGGAAGTACTCCCCCCATCCATTTTTACTTATCTAGTATTGACTTGGCACAACCCCTAAGGAGCAATAAATAGAATGACAATTTTACTATAACACCCTTCAAATATAATAAATTCAATGCTTTAGGAAACAATTATAGTTAATAATAAGGATAAACTAGGAACTAAGTGACAAATTATCTCTTGGTTTTCAACTGGACAAGTAAAAGTGGTCATCTATTTTTAGTATAGTCGACAAGTAAAAGTGGACGGAGGGAGTACAAGAAAGTGGACTAGAAGACTAGACCGTACCTTACTAATCCAATTGAAGGCCGAAAGAACTTCATATATAGCAGGCAGATCCAATGAGCAAGTAGCCATTATGTTTTTATCGAATGGTTTAACAGGACATCCTTTACATTTCCTTTTTTTTTGGTTAAAGAAGTTTGCCACAGTCTAGATAATTGATCGAGAAACTGTGATGACTTAGATGGCCCTGATAAAATTCTTATGCTAGCATACATTTTGCTACATTAATAATTCTTTAAATTGATTCATTTAAAAAGGTAAAACGTCGTACCAAGAACCGAGTCTCTTATTATTCCAACAGAAATAAGTGCAGCTTTCCCCTTCAAAATAAAATCCTGTATAGCATCTGGTATATCAGCAGAACAACCTGGTGGTACAAGTGGAAAAGGATCCTGCAGACCATATAGCATGTTGAATTCTCACTTGTACACATACATGCTAAAGTGGGAAAAGAATGGAATACAAGTAAGAAATGACAGTATCAAGCAAAAGGCATAGACACCTGCTCCATGATCCCTCTATACAACATCACAAGGGCTCTTTTCCCATAGGAACTATCGTAGTTATAAGCACTAAGAGATGGTCCAGCTCTGCAATATATCAAGAGCAATTGAAAAGAGCCGTCACTTTGCATGTTATCATAATCACACTTCCAACATATGCTAAGCAATAACGCACTCACCGACGATCTCCCTGAGTCAATGCCCCAAGTGATTCAAGCCTCTTGGCAACAACGGATGCAAACCGCCGTTCGCCACCAAGATTAGTAAATAGTAGTCTGTATATTGAGGAAGAGAAAAATATCATATGTGCAAAATATGAAGCAAGTGATTTATACAGGGAAATTAATTTCTGGCAAGTATGAAAAGCATATTTAATGGCAACTTGTAACACTCCAGGTACGCCATCAAATAGTTACAATGGTAATTTGTATAAACCAGGTTTGCCATCATATAGCACAACCATTATTCACATGTAACCAGACACGGTACCTACTTATACTCGGGTGCAGAAGCTTGATTAGAGCGATGAGTTCTTCCAAACTGCTGAATTGCCCGATCAGCACTCCAAGGTAACTCCAGAGTCAAATGGACCCTTCTTCTCTGACACAAGGGAAGGAATTCAAATGGCATAATCAGAAAACTATCAAGAGCAGCTCATCCATTCAGGATCGGAAGATATATATAGAAAAGAGTATGTCTACTACATTTCCACACACACATATATACATATAAGAGATGATATCTTTTGCTCCATGCAGTAAATGATGAAAACAAAAAAACAAAAAGCTACCTAGTTTAAAGCCCTACATTTCCACACACACATATATACATATAAGAGATGATATCTTTTGCTCCATGAAGTAAATGATGAAAACAAAAAAAACAAAAAGTTACCTGGTTTAAAGCCCTTCTATCAGCTTGCAGAGAAACACCAGCTGATCCAGCTTCAGATATTATAGCTACCAGCTTCTTCCCTTCCATGAAGAGCTGTTTCTCATGTATATTGACCATTTCCATGCTTACATCCTTCCTGAAGCAAGAAAAAATTGCTCAGCCATTATGAGAAAACGACCTTTTGATTTAAACATTGCAAACTCACGTATTTCGCGCCTGATAGGTGACACCTTTTCCATTAGCGGCCCTCACAAGCATGCCTTTTCTCCCTGTTATTTCTGCCACTTTCTCTGGGCCCCCAAGCTGCATAAGACTTGAAATATGTAAATCTGTGATTATATAATACCTCCAAGAGGCACTTGGTTGGGTGCAAATGTGGAAAATCTTGCAAAGCCTCGAAAGTTGCAGCTGGGTGCAAAGAATCTTTTTTCAGGTTAAAAAGAACTTGTCTTTGAGTCCTTTGTTCAGAAAGCATAACGAAGGCCAAATATAAACCAACTGTTTTAAATAGTAAAGTTGTAAATTTAACCCTTTCTCCTTTAAGATGTAGGTTGAGTAGTAAGGTGGATAATAGGAGCTACGAGACGTACTGGAAAAAAAGGGAGGAGGATAAGGGCAAAAGAGAGTGAAGATGAGGGAGGCATGCCAGAAGAGTGGAGTAGGGAGACCAAAGGTCGCTACATTAGTTTGGGGATAGGAGAGCTGGAGGTGGGCTGGTTCTGGTGGCTATAAGGAGTAAGGACGGTGCATGCTACAGGAGCTTGAAGAGGGATGTGATGTTGCATATGGGTGTGGTTGTGGAGAAGCGAGGAGGAAAGAGCCTTGTATGATTGAGAGGTATTTAAGTATATTGAAGAAGAAACATGCAAAATGTCTAAAAGAGCCTAATGTTCATCATTTAAAAAAAGGAGCATACACTTCACTCATACTTTCTTTTGCCAAAGAGGTGAGATTTGTTGGATAAATAGGGAGGAGGAGCACTCTCCATCAATCATATCTTTCGTTGAAGACAAGTGAGGAAATGATTCTTCTTTACTTCACTTAAATTGCTTACACAAAATGGCTATAATGCCTAGGTATTTATATTACTCTTTTAGCATGTACCTAGTCTAGTACATGTACCTAAATTTAATTCTAAATTATTTATCTTCCTTAGTTCATGAACAAAATCATATATGCAATCTAGTTTATTTTTTCAACCACCCCGCTTTAAACTAGATTCATCACTCCAAAAGTCTTTTGGAAGACGCCAATCTTTAAGGCTTGTAAAGGCATCCACAACTTGGTCTTGTGACTTCGAAAATTTGAGCTCGATTTCTTTCTTAGATTTTTCTCTATCTCATCCATGTTCATGGCCGCTTTGATGGGGAGTCTTCTTCAAAGAAAACTTTGATTGCAAAGCTTGTTCTGACTTCTTTGAAGATTGATCTTTCTTCATTGCAAACATCCAATAAGTTCATATATGGCCATTATGTCCAAATCCTGGCTCATCAACAACAACCGCAAATTAAATCATAACTTCAAAGATCAAATAACTCTAAAGTTCATCTATGGCCATGATGTCCAAATCATTGGCTCATCAACAACAACCACAAAATTAAATTGTAAATTCAAAGATCAAATAACTCTTGCAATGACCGACCATCCTTCAAATCTTCTTCATATCTTCTCCTCATCATTATCATTGTTGTCATAATCTTCATCTTTTCCTTGTGAGACATCTCTTCCTTAATCCTTTGACAGATAGAGTGTAGATTTTCATGTTCATCGTTCTCATGGCAGCAATATCATTCGTCACCTCTCTATTCAAGATTCGTTGTCGTGCAACTACTTCAACAGGGTTGACACTCTTGTTGGGCTCCTTGTCATCAGCAAAATTCTTCAGAATAACTTTTGAAACCTTGGTTATTCCACCAACCAAAAAAGTTTCTTCAAGATGGTGCTTCTCTAGCTCAACATCCTCATAGCTGTAGTAGCAAATCTCAGTCATATTCATTTTCCATTTGAAGATTCATTCTTTCAAATCTTTGCAAATTGGGATTCTGCAAAGGTCCCTCAAGACAAATGTCTCTGATACCAAATATTAGACATTTGGGGAGGGAAGGACGCTCAAATCACTCAAATTCTCTTTGAAGACAAGTGGGGAAGTAATTCTTCTTTACTTCACTAACTTGCTTACATAAATGGCTATCATACATAGGTATCTATAGAACTTTTCTAGCAGCACCTAATCTAGTTCAAAACTTTTTATGTTGGCTACTTCATGAACAAAATCATAGATGATCCTCATAAATTTCCCAATACGTGAATTTACTTAATCCATGTACTTGAGATGAACCTAGTTTATTTTTCAACAAGATTGACGAATTTGTCTAGTCATAATCATTTAAATTAAAAGGCTGTGTTTCTTCCCTTCTTTTATGGAGTTGAAAAGCCTGTCAAAGTACCTATCTCCAAATTAAAGTGCAAATACCTATATGAAGCCATAAAGAGAACCACTGCCTACTATTTTTTACTTTAAACAACACAATATTCGGGAAAAGTACACTGAGCACCCATGTGCTGGAGTAGGACTGCAAAAAGTAGTGAAGACCACATGGATCATAACACCAGCATGTATATGGTGGTGTCTATGGAGGGAAAGAAAAGGAACGTGTTTTGATATAGACAAGATGGCACTGCCTGTTGGGGTGTAAAACAGATTAAATCTGACTCTGTTTTTTTGGTCTCCTGTTGGGGTGGACCAGTGGTAAAATGGATTAGGCTAATGATGCTGAAACCCTGTTACAGTGTATAGAAAGTCGGGATTCCTTTTTGGTTTTAGGGGATGTAACCAGGTACAATCTTTGTACTATTCTGTTTAACCATATTTAACATTTTTTAAGGTACACAGAGCACCCAGAATCAACACATAGAGAGGGATTTCCAAATAAAGAATAGGGAAGAACCTGATCGATAATATCATCCAACGGATTGTTTGGAAGATCCAAAGAACGAATTATATCCAAAATTTTGGACCTTCTCTCCAGAGCTCCTTCATACCTTAACATCACACAGGTGGTTAGTATTGAACCTTCCACAAACACTGACTGAGATGATCTATGATGAAGCAAAAAAGTGAACACAATCAGACAAGAACCACATTTTCACATGTTCCACCTTTTGGATAGTTCCGCAATATAGGCATGTCTTGCTTGTATATATTCATCTGTCTTTTCCTTGCAAGAATGGCAACACCAATCCGCAGAAACTGACTCTGTAACAGGTGGAACTAAACATGCTGGATGTATAAGTTGGCTACAACAGGAACACTGGAGCAATTTTTTCCTCTCCTAATTGGATGGCCACCAATAGCAGTAGGAAGATCAATACAAAAGAACCAAACACACCAACAGAAATAGAAGCGCCAATAATCAGAGACTACTACCTCCTCCGAACTACAAACATCACAGATCTGAAATTCATCGTCATCGGACTCGGTAGATCCATATTCGGAATCAGCTGTACTTAGTAAAAAGAACTCAGCAGCGAGAAAAATGCTAAGAGCAAACTCTATGAAGCATCATGTATTTTACTCAAAAATAATAACAATGCTAAGAGAATTCGGGATAACTTCAATAGATAATCCAATTTAAACACCTTAACTAATTAAGAGGGAAGAAATATTATGTCTATGGAACCTTCACTAGTAGTGAATCCTGTAATTACAAAATTGTTATGTAAAGTTCAATCTATTTCTAGAAAAAACATATCATGTACAACCAGAGGGTTTCAAGAAGATCCAGAGGTCTTGACATTTCGAAGATAAAACACAAAGCTTATAGACTACACATGCTGCATGCATACATACTATAAGATATTAAATGCATGTATGATAACCACCACCGCCGCCACCCTAGTATCAGTACTGAATCTGGAACGTTTTAGCATATATATAGTATGGAAACATCAATTTTGGGCATGGAAGGAAGTTGTTTCCCAAAATTTCTTCAATTGCAAGAAATTCATTGGAAATTAACCATTAGTTGAACTGCAAAACATGATACATAGCAAACTACTGCCAACACCAAATTACCAAATTGAAAGAGAAAGGCATAATTGACACAGGAAAAAAACAGAATTTAAGGATTAGAAATTTACTATCTGATTCCTCATCATTCATCTGATCACCCGTTTGCCATTTAGCAACTTTTCTCACTCTCCCTCTAAATGATACACCAGGTGTTGCAGAGTGTCTCTTTCGCTGAAGCTCTTTGACACTTTCATCTATGCATGAATTAGAAAGTAAGCAAACTGGCGGCCATTGGAGGAAGATACACAAAGCCATATTATATGCACATACCAGGAAGTGGTTCAGGTTCTTCAGGCAATGGATAATTCTCTTCTACAAATTTAAGTAACAACTCACGAGGTCCAGAAACAAAATCATCAAGTTCAACACCCTATCAAGATTCAAGAAACAGAAGGAAATAGGTTAAGGAACACAATTTTCATGTCACTTGGCTTATTTCCAAACCTGAATACAAGAAGTATTTCAGAAAATGTAGATACATGTAAATACAGAGATAACAAACATGATGCAAGACATGTGACTTACATATTTCGAAACAGCTTCCTCAGTTCTTGCCTCTCCAGTGCTTTGAAGGCCTACGACCACACATTTACCTTCAGTCAATGCTTCCTTTGCGATTCTAACTACTGCAGGCACCTTAGCGGAGATACACAAGTGTCTAAAGAAGCGCTACATTTTAGAACAGAAAAAAAGGAGGTAACTGAGATGTATGTCTCTTATAACATAATAAAGACATTGTTTGCATAAAGTAGCTTTTGAGCCACAAAACATGGAGATCTTAAACCTGATGATTAGCCCAGTAAAGTCTCCAGAGCTGATTAGAAGAGGGCTTATCATCAGTGATAAATGCACCAGCTGACAGCAATTCCACTCTAAGCTCCGCCCAGAATTCAGCAGCCTTTTTATACAAGTCCTGAAAACATAAAATAATGAGAGTCAAATGGACAAAATGCACAAACAGAAAAATAAGAATATTTGGTAATCAACATAAAGGAAGATTTTCATTATGGTCAGGGGTATGCACCAAAAAAGTAGCACATACTCCCTTAAAAATATTCGAAAAATCAGGCATAATGAAGCTTAAAGTGAAAAATTCCAATCAAAATTCATGAAGAAAGAGGCAGAATATTTTGGCAATTTCAATTCTTCATATCTCTCCACCCATGAATAAGCTAAAGAGGTTAAAAAGCACTTTTCCCGTTTAAAGCACAAAACAGACAATGAAGTATCAAAACACCAACTGCATATTTAGTTGACATATCAAGAAAAAAAATTGACTGCACGGTAAAAGATCAAATACATTGTTACTTTTGTTCTCTTTCAAGGACCCATAAAATTATGGACCCTCCAGGAAATTATCCTATTAAGAAACCCAAAGAAAGTAAATGACATCAGAATCAAGCCAGATCGAATAAAGACTCTATATGGGGAGATATGCTCCCATTAGAGGAATACAAAGCTCTAACGCAAGGCATCTAAACCACCCAAGTCTGACACTATTCTGCCGCTGCAATTTAGGAAGATGGATACAATTTCTCCCACCTTGTAGCATTAGTGTGATTTCATTCTGGACCAATGTGAGCAAGAAACCACATTTTACCAATCATCATCCAATAAAAAAAATATCATACCTGCATCTTGGCCTCTAAAGGTACTTCAACTACTTCAAACTCTGCACCTTTGTAGCTAAGTGTACGACACACATACATACCCCTAAGACATCAAGAGGTTAATAGTATATAGATAGATTGACTTGATCACTTAGACATAGATAGCCCAGAAGAAACCTTGTTTTCATGTCCATGGCAACAAGTTCAAGTGCCCCCACACCACCTTTCTCCATAGCACCTGTAATTTCCAAAGAGAAAAAGGGGTCAAAACAACATCAGCTTCAGAGTTTTTAAGACATCTACAGTTTAAACCACAACATATTAAAATAGGACTTAAAGAAAAAAAATCATAGAAGGCAGTCTTAGGCCTCATTTGTTTTTTTCTTACTATTAATCATTCACATCTTAATCATTAAGAGTATGTTTGGATGAGCTTATAGCTTTTGGCTTATCAGCTAAAACCATAAGTTAGGAATTTTAACTTTTGACTTGTGACTTATTTTTGGCTTTAAAAACAATTGCTTAGAAGCACCTTTTATTTTACCCAAACACTACAAAAGTGCTTAAAAGTTATTTTGTCGTAACAACACTTAAAATAAGCCAATTCAAATGGGCTCTAAGTCTATAAGTTTTTTAGATCTAAACCTAATCAATCAGATTTTAATCATTAAGTGTGTTGTTCTTCTAATTTTACAATCACTTGAGGGTCTGAATATATCTGAATAATTAAGATCTCTAACAAACTCTTAAGTCTCATTTGTTTGCATTTAATAAAGGTCTTAATCTTA
Organism: Solanum stenotomum; assembly: GCF_019186545.1. Lineage (NCBI taxonomy): Eukaryota > Viridiplantae > Streptophyta > Magnoliopsida > Solanales > Solanaceae > Solanum > Solanum stenotomum. Next base: position 1,528,534 of record NC_064286.1, read on the forward strand.
ATCATTGAGATCTCAGTCATTTTTTTTATCAAGTTAAAGTATTTTCATTCATAAACATGGCCATAACGGTTGTACACCAGAGATACACCAAAAAGTAGAGAATTTACAAAATGATATGATTCTCAACAAGTTCCACACAATCCTATATACAATCAACTGAGAAAAACTCGACTCTACACCTTCAAAAGCTCTCTTATTTCTCTCTCCATACAACCCACATTAGCACAAGTGGAACCATAGTCCATGCCCTCTGACTTCTCGTTCTTCTCATGCTCTTCGAACTGGAGATCAACTCTCTTACCGTGTTTGGCATTACCCATGAAGAGTCAAACCACGTGAGCATATCCCACCATAACCTCATAGTCAATCTGTAGTGTAGCAAAAGATGATTCATGTCCTCACCTTTCTCCTTACACATGTAGCACCAACTGGCGCAGACAACCTTCCACTTTCAAAGATTTTCCTCTGTCAAAATCACCCCTCTAGTGGCAAGTCAAGTGCAGCACACCTTCCTCGGCACCTCTGGAAACCATATGGCATTATATGGGAAAGTATACTCCTCCCTAACCAGAAGCTTCTCATAAATAGACTTTATAGAGAACACTCCAATAGTAATGCTGAATGAGTTCTTCAATATGTTAAAAAGTCAAATTTCAAAGGGAAAATTGTGTTGACCAACTAGTAAAAGCAAGTGGCCAAGCAAAGAGGAGCAACAAAACTGAAACTTGTAAAAAATATCAGAGATCAATAAAAATTCTCACCTATGAAGTATGACCTAACAATTTTGGAATGTTCTTACGCAATCTTCCCAAGATTTTTTCTCTCCTACTTCATAGGAGTGCAGAACACCTTTATCGGTGGTTCCAGCCGGAAATTCAACCCTTACATTGTTAACCCATCCTCAGTTACCACCTTCTGTGATAGCTACCACCCCTTCTTACTTTCAGATCCAACTAGACAGTTTTCTGCACAAAAATGGGAGAGAATAGAATTTACAGTTGAGGATGGCTAAGCACTAGGGAAATCTAGGATGTTTAAGAGGGCAAACCACTTCTTGTTCATCACCAAGAATCTCTACTTGATAAGGAGATGAAGGCTACAGCATGGGTTCAGAAAAATTTACTCAAACTACACAAGATGTTTGGAGTAGACTTTCAGGGTCATGGCGAGGAAGCACTTGAGTTTCTCAAGCAGATTGATGCATGTAGCCAAACGAGAATGGAGCAAACAACGGATATTTAAAGAACCAGGTTTACAGGCACACAAGAGTTAAAGAATCTGATCACCTTTGATGTTAAATTCAAAAGTAATGGCGATAGATCTAAGGAGAAGGGGAGTCTACAATCTGTCCCATGAAGCTTAATATTGTGGAAAATTAGGGGGCTTAAATCACTTGGGGCAGAGGAGAATTGTGCTGAGTTTAGTTCAAGATTGGAAGGCAGACATAGTTTGCCTCCAAGAAACAAAACTAGAGGATAATGTGCAGGATATCATCAAGTAAATTTGGGCAGGGATATGGATCAGAAGTGCATGTCTTGAAGCTAGTGGAACTAGAGGTGGGATTATTTTACTTTGGGACTATGGGAAGGGGAGATCTTACAGGTTCGAGCTTACACATTATCTTGTAATTTCAAGGCCTAGTTAAGTGATTCTGAATGTCATATCACTAGTGTTTGTGCTCCTAATAGCAAATTGGAAAGAAGATTGGTATGGGAAGAATTAGTTCATGTCAGGGGTCTCATGGAGGGACCTTGGGATATCTGTGGTGACTTTAATGTATGTAGATTCCCCTCTGTAAAAAGGGACTGCATTAGGACAACTGGAGCTATGGAGGAAGTTTCAGACTATATAGAGGATATGGAGCTCATTGATTTTACAGTTAGATGGTGGTACTATACTTGGTTTAAAGGAGGCAATCACACCACTGCCTCTAGAAAAGACAGGATAATGGTTTCCAGGGAATTGAATAACAAGTTCAACAACATGAAGCAATCTACTTTACAGAGAGTGATTTCAGATCATGTTCCAATTGCTCTCTTCTATTGACATTGGGAACAATCTAAGTCATATTTTAAATTTGAAAATTGGTGGTTAAACTCAGAAGGTTTTGTTGATAAGAGTTGGTAACTGCGGGAATGATTTTGCCTTTTCTGGGAAACCAGATTAGATTCTAGCCTGTAAACTCAAAGCCCTCAAAGGAAAGCTAAAAGAATGGAGTAGGGGAATCTGAAGCTTCAAAAGAATAAATTGCTTAGCCAGATGGTTGAACTAGACTCTTGTTGGGAGAATAGAACATTGACAGAGGAGGAAATTGCTAAGAAAGACAATTCGTTCATGGAATATGAAGGATGTCTGAAGAATGAAAAGTGGCCTAAAGATGGAGAGATCAAGGGATTTATGGCTGAGGGAGAGGGACAGAAACACCAAATTTTTCCACCAAACTGCTAATGCTCACCAGAGATATAATCACATTGACCAAATTGTAGTACATGAAGAGACTATAGTTGAGCCTAACCGAATCAAAGAGGAGATCCCTTTTTTCTGCAAGAAGTTGCACACAGAAGCTGAAGAATGGAGATCCACTGAAAATATTAGCAACCACCCAACTAGCACAGATATTGTAAAGGAGGCATTACAAACTAATTTTGAAGAACAAGAGGCTTGTGAAAGTTTGAAGATGTGTGCTATAGACAAAGCCCCTGCCCTGATGGTTATACAATGGGGTTCTATTTTAAAATGTTGGGAGTTCCTAAAGAAAGACATAATGGAGGCTTTTCACAATTTTCATTCAAATGAACTGTTTGAAAAAAGTTTTAACACAGCGTACATTGCCTTGATTCCCAAGATGACAGGGGCAAAGGAGCTCAAAGACTTTAGTCCGACCATATTGATTGAAAGCTTTTACAAGCTGATTTCTAAGGTCCTGACAGAGAGATTGAAGAGGGTGGTGAACAAACAACAAATGGCTTTCACTAAAGGCGGGCAGATAATGGATGCAGTGTTGATAACTATGAAGTATGAAGCAATTGACTCCAGAATCTCACAAGGAAAACCTGGCATTTTATGTAAAATTAATATTAAGAAAACTTATGATGATGTCAATTGGAGTTCATTGTTAGTATGTTGAGACAAATGCGTTTTGAGGAGAAGTGGATCAACTGGATTAAATTCAGCATCTCTATTATGAAATTCTCCATCCTTACTAATGGGGGCTCCTCCAGAAGGCTTTTTCAGTGCACACACAGGGATTAGACAAGGGAATCCTTTATCCCCTTTTATGTTTATCATAGCAATGGAGGGTCTAAACAAGATGTTAAATATTGCTAAGAGGGGAGGTCGGATCCAGGGATTTGAAGTAGCCAAAGATAGTGAGAGCAGTTTAGAGATCACTCATCTTCAATATGTGATAGACACACTAATGTTTTGTGGTGCTAAGGAGGAGCAATTGCTTATACTGAGGCTGATATTGGTTATTTTGAAGCCATTTCTGGTCTACAAATAAACTGGAATGAGAGTCGCCTTTTTCCAATTAATTTGGTCCCCAATATGGAGCACCTGACAAGAATTGAAGACTTACGGAGTTTAACCAATGAATTTAATTTGCTCTGCATATTGATTCAAACCAAAAGTTTTATTTAAGGACGAAGCACATAGAAATAGATTGTCATTTCATTAGGCAGAAGCCTGAGTCTGGTTGCATTGTAACAAGTTTAGAAAACTAAAAGCACCAGCTTGCGTGGCTTCACATAATTACTTTGAGGATCCAGAATTGACTATATTTGTGGCACGCTAGGAGCGTATGATATGTAAATAGAGAAATATGGCAAAAGCAGATATTATGTAAATAGAGAAAGCTTCCCAAATTCTACGAGATTTTGTAGGAATGTAACTATTCCATTTATTCTCTTTCCTTATATAGTACTCCTTGTAAAGGTTATTTAAACCCAATAGCTTGAGGGAATAATTAAGCAACTAATTCCCCAAATTTCCTTCCTCTTCTTCTCTTACTTCAAACACAATTCAAATTTTAGTTAATTCTGGAACATCTACTTATACATATTTATATTTATAGTCTTTGTCTCATGCATTCAAATGGAGGAAAAGTGAAATTAAAATTCCCCATGTATGCCTTGTCCAAAAACCAGAACAATGAGAAGCCAATACCTCCATTTTTTGAGTTGAAAAAGCTTAAGCTCAATCATACTAAAGTATGAACACAAGCCTAGACTCCTAGTGAAGCACTAGATTAATAGCTCTCTAAACAAGTAATGAAGATGATATACTTTTTCACCTCCTTCACAAGGAATTGCTGAAATGACCACAATGTTTAGTTTCAACTATGATATTCCCACTAGCCACATAAGCAGACAAGATGAACTTCAATATTTGTACATGCAGATAAAGCAATCAATACTCTACCACAGCATAACACAACCACTCATATATTATCATCAAGTTGCTACCTTTCCTCTTGCTTCTTGTACCGCTATATGAGTAATACGTAAGCATTTAGTACATTAGAATAAAATTTACTTTTAGAAGTCACTGAAAGTGAGATGACTCAGCTACTTGTAACTTCATGATCAGATTATTAATAATAAGAAGCATAGATAAATATATGCTAAGAATTCAAGCACCTACTTAGTGCTGGTTAGCACCTCTTTAGTGCTGGTTTTTCTGTTTATTTTATAATGTATCCTGCTTACTGATCAATGTATTTTTAAAAATAAAAAGAACTATGCTAAGAAACAGTTAATTTTAGCAATCAGAAGGCTAACCTAAGAAGTCACGGAAATTAAGAAAAGAAGTTCCAGCTCCCCAAAGCCCAAGGCGAACCATGTAGGCCATATTGCGAGGCTCAGAAGCACCAGTTGCTGAACAATAAATAACACGAGCTTGAGGAAGACGAGCCTGTTATACAAAATGCAACTAGCTCATAAATATAACTTACCAAGACAACAAGAAAAGTAAAATTAATTTGATCGATCGTAATAGCTGTTCATGTGCAACAGATATCAGGACCAGCAGATATAATGACCCAATAATGTCTGCTTCAAATAAAACCCAGCATAGCAACTGTATTCAATGATTATGCGAACATATTAGAAAGGACAAGCTTTTACTGTATATAAATATGCTAAATGAGGTAATGCAGATGTTAATGTTGATCAGACTAGATTGTGTTCTCTAGCTTCTCTTGGAGGTTATACCACTCAAAAGGCTGAGATAACTTGAGGATTTCATTAAGAGGAAACCTTAGATCAAGGTTTTTAGAATAATATGGTAAAACATAAAGCTAAGGGTATCTTCAGGTTAGGACGGAGCAGTTTTCATGCTAGGCTTAGCTAACCTTCATTCATGTCTACTTTGTGGAATATCCCTGGGTATGTTGTTGTATCAATCCATTCATTAAGTAATAAAACATCAAACTATATATACCAACAGGCAAAAGCTGATCAAGAAATATTATCATGTTAAAGAAATATATTAGGTCAGCCCATAAATATCGAGGAAAAGATCTTTTAAACTTCCATTTGTTCTCCTCACCATACTTTGCTTTGATAATGCTACTCCAGTAAGATTGAGGTATTTGAGAGTACCTCCACAACCATTTCAATCTAAGAGCCTTACTCTGAAGCTCCAGGTTTCTGATGCCCAATCTACCATGCTTTTTCCCCACAAGAACCTTGTCTAGATGCAATACTTTCTTGTCCTCATTTCCTTGCCAAAGGAAATCCCTTCTAAGCTTGTCTACAATGGACATCATATATGCTGGGAGTGCATTCAGAACAGAGTTTATGAGAGTGACTCTACCTCCTATTGACAAATATTGTGATTTCCACTTAGTTAACTTCTTTCCACATTTCTCAATCACTGTGTTCCAGATATTCTTGGACTTTGCTTTGGCACCTAAAGACATCCCCAGATAAGTGGTAGGCAGTGTGCCCACTTCTCCACTCAGAATCATCTCAAACCCTCCATACTAGGTACTGCATTAACTAGGTATAAGTGGCTCTTTCTCTAGTTTGTGTAAACCAGAAACTCCTTCAAGTAGAGCAAAATAGTTCCAAGAATTCTAAGTTGATCCTCATCAGCACCACACAGAATATGTTTTTTGAAACTGAAAAAAAAAATCTTTGTGGTGCTAGTGAGAATCAACTTAGAATTTGTAGAACTATTTGGCTCTATTTGAAGGAGTTTCTGGTTTACCTCCACAACCATTTCAAATCTAAGATCCCTACTCTGAAGCTTCAGGAGCTTCAGGTTCAGGTTTCTGATGCCCAATCCACCATGGTTTTTCCCCACAAGAACCGTAAGAATATGAATAGGTTTATACAATCCTATTAGAATAGGAATAAGAATTGAAATAGGATTACTAAATAGTATCCGACTTGGTAAAGGATTGTATTGTAGTGTCTATAAATAGGGTGTCAATGTAATAATGTAGAAAAAACAACAATTCAATAATATTCTTCTCCTATATTTCTCATATGGTATCAGAGCCTCTACGATCTTGGTAAACAATCAAAGGGCTTCCACTGCCAGCGGGCGGCTATTATCCATATATGCCGCCCGTCCGGCCAATGATTATGTTAGCAAAAGCTGGATCATCGTGTATCTTTCTGGTGACTATTTTCTCATATAAGTGGCTCTTTTTCTAGTTTTTTATTAATATTGATTTGGGTGCTTTAATTTCTGAAATTGATTTAGGTGCTTTAATTTTTTGTAAATGTATAACTAACTTATAAATTCAAAATTCAAAAAGAAGAACACGACTACACCTACCCGTTTGGCCACAAATATATTTGGGAAAAATTTGGGAACTAGTATTAGCCATATAACTTACCATTACTTGGCAAACATCCCAAGTTCACAACTTCAAAAAAATATATATATAATGCAGGGAAGAGATCTTAACTTGCTTTTGAGAGTGCAAATCTCCAGCTTAACTACTTTCCACTGTATTATATGCATTAACTTTCCTAACTTATAAGACTTGCTCTTTTCAAATATAAATAACACATGTTTCTTGTTCTTATTTAACTAACTTAGAAGATGCATATTTTTTTTGACAACTTGCGATTCATGACTTAATTTGGGTGGAAATCACAATCTTACCGAAATTCAATGACTCAATTTGAAAAACAAACCTGGATTTCAAGTACAGCTTCACCAGTTCGAGTTGGCTGTCCCCCAGCTTCAGGGACCAAATTTTTTGCCTTGTGACACTACAAATAAATAATAAAAGTATAGCTAAGTGCAACAAATTGCATGTCTCTTTCTTTCAAGAATTTGCACAACTGATAAAATCCATTACAATGATACATACAATTCATGGTGCAAACTATACTGAACATGGTCCAAAAGGAAAATTATTTTTTTTGAAATTATACCTCATCAAATATGACGAGGCCATCAAATTCTGGCCCACACCACTGTACAAGCTGCTGCAAACGGGACCGACCTTTCTCCGAAGATGCTATCAGACTGCTGTATGTTGAAAAAACAACTCCCTCCCTGACGCCAACAGACTTCGAGTCAAGCTTAGAATAAGGTAGCTTGTTCAAAGCATGCACTACAAGAGAAAGTTATAGATTTCCAGTTACAAAATCGATTCAGTCATTAACCATTTGGAATAGGAAATGATAAAAGGAAAAATTGCATAAAAAACCCCGTTACCTTTATCAAAAAAAAATTACATAAAAAAACCATTCATGATTTCACCATAAAATACATTACAGTTGATAACTCAGAAAAATCTTAAGTAGCATTCCACCAACAAAAGCAACTCATAGAAAACAGTAGAATGTGGTACATGTACATCATGAATTGACCCAAAATAACCAAATTTGACCACTTACTACAAATAGCCCAAGTACATATATCGAAAGATATTCATGACTGTCCCAAACTACAAAGTCAACATCTTATCTGCATTTCTTTTTCTTAGATTCTAATAGAGTAGTTAAAACCTCATCGCAGCAGCGTCTATCCAGGCTCCCAGAGTTATCAGTTGATCTCTGCAGTTCCCAAAAACAAGAACATAGAAAGCAAAACGGTGCTTGAAGTTTATATCCCTTAAACTTCTAAAGCTTAAGGAATGGGTAAGTATCAAAGAACACAAAAGCACAAACTAACATAAACAAACAGAGAAAGGAATAGGTAGATCACATGCAGCATTTAACCTGAGACCATATTGAAGATTCTCAATAACTACCTTCTACACACATAGCACCCACATCATCCATGTCTCGTCTTGCATCAAATTTCAAATCCGAACCAACAGAAATCCACCTGGGGAAAAGCATTATGAGGAAACAATTAGATTTAATTTTAGAAACTATCACGTGTTCGATCATAAACGAAGAAAAACAGATCCTTTAGGAGTACAGTCATCATTTTAGCAACAAGGAGACCGCCATTAAATGGATGTTAGAATAGGTTAAGATTCAATAATGCAATCTTTTAAGTGGTAAGTACAGCAATGTACTTATTTTACTTGAGAACTTACAATGCTTTCCTTCTATCATGGTGCCAATTCTCCCATATTAGTCCAGCAATTGTTCGTCCTTTCCCCACACCAGCACCATCACCAACAAAAAATCCTGCTCTAGTACCATTTGGAAGGAACTGAAGGTGTCTCTGTTACAGGAAAACAGTAACCATAAGCTAAGAGCCTACTAACCGAGTTGAGTAACATGAGTTAGAATAGCAACCTGACAAGCATAAACCAATGTCTCAATTTGCAGGCAGGACAATGTTTTTGAGTTTTCCAAGTCCTCTTTGATCGTAAGATCATAGGTGGGTTCAGGTGGTTGTACTGCAGATAAGGAAGATGTCTCCACTATAGGATCAGGATGCGGAGGTCCAATAGATAGCTTGGGAGGCCGCTGTGTTGAAACATGACAAGAAAATAAGAATGAAGAGGATCAACCATCAACTTGTAACATACTAACATGAAAATCTCAAAAGGTTATAATCAATGATGATATTATGTGCTACCACATTTAGAGAGAGGAGGGGATTGTTGGAGTTAGCATCCACAAAACGTTATCACACGTTTCTCCAATGATAGGCTTACAATCACCTCTCTCTTTTTTAAACTGGTTAGCAAAGAAATTCGAACAGTTAATAAAGTCATTGCTAAGTTGTCAGTCATTGTAACAAAAGTAACATATACATCTCTCTTTTACTCCAATATCCCACTCTCTACAGCCATTATCACAGGTTTATCGTGTTTTCCCATTCTCTCTTCTCCAACATTACAGAATTTTACATAATAAAATTAATTGAAGGCAAAACACATATTTCTCCCACTATTACAATACTAGGAGTAAAAGCTGAGATTGCAAAGAAAACATACATAGTCCATAAAAGTTTCTCCAGCCATGCCACCTTCGTCTTCTTCACGTTCTACTTCAATGGCCACCTGAAACATCGCGATGCAATGTTGAGAACTGAAAAATATGGAACAAAGTTTCCTATACGAGATAATTAAGGTCGATTGGTGTATACACATCATCTGATCAGAAGAGAGCGGCAGAAATAATTAACCAGAAGAGTTTGCAATTATTGAGCCTGATCCATCAAAAATTGCTCCATAAGTTCTAATTGTTGAGCACAACCTTTCTCATTAGAACACTATTCTGGTGATACGGAAAATGCTACTTAGATTTATACTTTTCTACTATATATAAATGAGGAGAGGATGAACACTGCAGTGCACAGTTGTACCAAAAGTAACAAATATTTACGAAGGGGATGTACGAACATTGCACTGGGCAATTGTACCAAAAGTATTATAACCTGCACACTTGAACCTTACTCTTTTTTATCATACATGAACATGTCTTTGGTACTGAATATCTTTTCTCCTCTTACATACACTTCAATTCAATTCTCCTCTTTTTACTGACGCGTGTTTACCTTTTTATTTCCCATTTTCCTTCTGCTTCTTTGTTCCTTCTTTAGTGGATTGTTCTTTGTATAGTACAATTTCTATGGTTCTTTCTTCTATTTCTACTCTCACTTATGTCTTTATTTTTTGCTGTTACTAATTCTTATACTATTTGATATTTTAAGCAGAGGATATAAAATTCCTCAACAAGAAGTTGTTGCAGTGTTAACCCTAAATTAGTCTGTGCTTATTGATCGATTTTTGCTGAATATCAATAATGTTATGGTGAGGCTCAACTGTTTCCAGTACACGGTACACCTGATCTTCATTGGTCTTGGTGTTAACCTCTTTGACACAGTGTTGTCCATTACTCCCTCCGTTTAAAAAAGAATGGCCTAGTTTGACTTGAAAAGGAGTTTAAGAAAAAAAAAAGACTTTTTAATCTTGTGGTTTTAAATTAAAGTTATGTCAAATGTACCAAAATGTCCTTTAATCTTGTGGCCTAAATATGCTACGTGGAAAGTTGAAGTTAAAGTGTTGCCAAAAAAGGAAAGGGGTCATTCTTTTTTAAACAGACTAAAAAGGAAACTAGGTCATTCTTTTTGAAAGAGAGGGAGTATTATTTATTTTCAGCATTCGGTTCATAGCTTTGTCAACCCTCCATGAGTTTTCACAGTTTCTCCATGCATCCCCCTCTTTCCCAAAGGTTAATTTTTTCTTTTGTTTCCATTTGGGTGTCTCTACAAAAAAATATTGTAAGTTAATGCTAAATTGATTTGATGTGTAATTTTTGTTTTTGTTTCTTATGAGCTAATGTTGAGATCTAATGTGCGAGAGATAATTTGTTGGGCATTAATAAACCAGATAGATGTTGGATACGGAAATCGATTTTTTGCTTCTGACTGGGTATCATCAACATAAGGCTACCGGCATCTATAGAGGATTGGGTGTCTTTTGTAGAGAACCATATCTTTTTGTAGATTCTTTACTTTTTGGTATACTTCTTGTATACGGCAGATTTTTTTGGCCTTTTGGTTTATGAAATGAAATTGTTTACCTGTAGTCAAAGCAAAGAATTTTGCATCACACCTACATATAGATTCCCATAAAAAAAATACATTGTTACTTGTTAGAATCTAGATTAGAGAAAACAATAACTATCACTAGACCTACAAAGAACAATATTGATAATTGATCATTTGATAACACAATAGTGAAAGGGAAAAAGAAAAAAAATTTGGAAGGATTTGTGTGCCAGAGGAAGGATACCATGTCGACACAACAGGGGTGTGGGTGTGGGATCCACATTGGATTTGGTCAACTTACCTTGGGTGCCTTGACTACATCTATGACCGAGGCGATAAGTTTAGATTGATTGGGTATTTGGTTTGATTTTTGGGTTTATATATATATATATATATATAGAGAGAGAGAGAGAGAGCGTCATATGAGGTAGGCCAAGAAAGTTTTAGGTAGAGGTGATTAGACAGGACACAGCTCCAGATTACCGAGGACATGGCGCCTTAGATAGGAGGGTGTGTAGATCGCGTATTAGGGTAAAAGGTTAGTAGGTATGGAGTGTTGTCTTGATTTTCGAGGGGTTTAGCCGTTTTCTAATAGAACCTAGCTTCTGATTCCACCATTACTTGTTGTTGATTATGTTTAGCTTATTGCATTATTTTGTGGTTGTTATTGTTCTGTTATTAGTTGTTTTGTTTCTCCACTGTCAATACTCGAGCCGAGGGTCCTCCGGGAACGGTCTCCTTACCTCCACGAGATGGAGGTATGGTTTGCGGACACTCTACCCTCCCCAGACTCCACTTGTAGGATTTCATGGGGTATGTTATTGTTGTTGTAAGGGGTATCTGGTGGTCTATGATCAAGAAACAAAAGGGAAGTCATAGCATGCAAGGAAGAGTCTTTGGGGGAATTTTACTTTTTTTTTCTTTCAATTCATCTGAGGGTGTTACTAAGAACATCATAGGGGCAGCTGAGAAAGTAGTGGGGGAGAGGAAAATTTCCAAATGAGCAAAAGATCACTCTACTCTCCAATGAATGTTCCATATTCAAAGTAATGCTTTATAGAACACCATCAAGTCTCTTATCACTAGCCTAGGAGATGTCATGATCTCCCACTTGACTAAAGGATACTTCACCTCCTATGTTCATTTCATCAGACCTTCCTCTGCATTCTTTCCAACTTTTGCACCACACTTACATGGATGAACATCAACGATATGTAATGGATTGGTATGTTAGAGAAGTTGTTGAGCCACTATCTTCACTAAGGACATTCAAAATAAAGAAAGTAAACACACAAAGAAGCCAAAGGGATTCAACATCTACTATCTATTAAAGAATAGTCTTAACCTTGTATGTACAATGTAGTATACTTTTCCAAAAGAAAAGGGATCCAGATGAATCCCTTGCACCCTCCTAGCTCCGCCCTACTCTCTATCAAGATTCAAAGCTTCTTTCCTTATGAAAGTTTTCTTTTTTGGGCACCATGCAAGATATTTCTCAAACTTCTCTATCATAGGATTCTACATAGCATAATCCTTATAAGATGCTCCAACAGATATGTCAGGCTTTCTAACTTTGTCAATAACCTTCTACTTAATTTTATACCTAACTAATTGTAATATATGGTTGTTTGGCAGGTGAGGTTAGCTTTATGTGGAAAATTTTGGTTTAGAGCAACAAAAAAACAGTTAGTATGGTTAAAGTAAAACTGGCAACCACGCGCAATACATAAAATAAAAGCCATCCAATAGGTACTAATCTCATCGTGGCAGAAAAGGAACAACGAAGACTGATTTTGGAAATCCCAATGTAATCCCATAAGTGGGAAAGTTCAAAAAGATTGCCTTCAAATTTTGGTTATTTTGTTAAGAATACAATAAAATGGGGTTGGGAAGATTAGTTTTGACTAAAAACCTCATTGACTTCTTCCTCAGGCAGAGGTGGCGCAGGGGGACGGAGAGCAGCAGGATGAGATGACGACTGAGGAAGAAATTGCCTAATCTTAGATACATCAACGGCAAGGTCGATCCCACATTGAGGGCAGGAGAAGCGAGACAGGCCGTGAGGGACGTTGAGTATAGCTTTGCAGTGAGCGCAGGGCAACTGGATCTTGGTAGGATCAATTCCATGAGCCAGGGCACTGCTTCGCTGCTGCTGAGGCATGAGTTCCGGAGGCAGCATCTGCGGCAATTGACAAGTAGGGCATACAAACTCTGTCAGTCCCGGAGCGACTGTCAAAATCATCTTACAACCAGCACATCGAACTTGACAACCTCCTCCACTTTCAGAACTACTCGCCGACGGTGGTGGTAGAGATGGAAGAGTAACTGAAGGTGTCGGCACCGATTGCTGTCCCATATTATTCCTATATATTAACAAACTTTGAAATCAAAATGTACTGCAATGGTGTAACTGAATACAGTAGTAACGATGGGAGAAAAGAAGTTTCCGTCAACTAAATAGCTGGCGGAGGAAGCCGGCGATGTCCGGTGAGTTTTGGGTTGTCCTTAATTCATGGGCTTTGGGGCTAATGCTCCCGCTTCCGGCGAGTGGCAAGACTTTACACAGATAAATGGACGAGTGAGTTTATATTTGAGTTGTTTGGCCCATAAAAGAACAAAAAATGGCTAAAGCTACCCCCTAATGTATTGAGAATGACACATATATATCCTCTATTAATTTTTTTGTCAAAAACTATCCTTAAACTTTTTTGGGTACTCAAACATACCCCTAAAACTAAAACATCAAATATCGTAAAATTTGTGAATTTAAAATAATGGGGATATTTCCTCATAATGTATACATTTAATCATGTATTAGTCATGCAGCGGTTTGTCAATCAAACATTGTATTAATGTTTTTGACTTTATTAGCTTGATTTCATAAGTGAGCATTTTAAATTGAATAGATAGTGAAAAATCGTCTTTCGTGATGCAAGTAGACTTTCGACCAAATTGAAGAAACTCTTGTTTAGTCAGGACGTTGTTCCTGTTCCTTGTGGTGCTTTTTCAACCCTTTGTTTTGACTTTGTAAATTGCATCTGAATTTATAATTAATAACTTATTTTCTTTCTATCCGATCAAACATCGTTTAAGTTATATGAAAATTAATATACAAATAACTTATTTCTTATCTAGTCACCAAACGACCCCAGAAAAAGATTATGGAGGATATGGGAGTCATGGCATTTAGAAAAAATAGAGATCATGGAAGAGATGGAACATAATGGTGAAAAGTAGTGGAGAGATGGAGAAACTGAATTTAACACATCAAATAAAATATTCATAATATGATATTTTAAACTTGTTACATGATAAATTAAAATTAAAATAAAAACTCATTTATTTAAAAATCTCACCCACCTGACTCATTGACCGTTTTCCAAAAGCTTGAACTCACGATTACATCTCCTTCTTTTGTCATTTAATTAGTAGTATTTTGTAACTCCTAAATAACTTTTAAAATATAATTTATGGTTGTAATTATACAAGCTAATAAAGATAAAAAAAAATAAAAAATTGTGTAATTCTCACCAACAACTCATTAGTAATTATGATTCTAAAATTAAGAAAACAATGTATTTTACCAAATACCCGACTACGTCAGAAAAATTTATTGGAATAATAGCTCAAGAGTCAAAAATATGATATTGTGTAGGTCAAATAATCAAACTATAAAAGAAAAGAAGAAATAACAACAATTAGGAAGAAAAAAGATATAAGAACAATTATGTCAGGATTCAATCTAAGTTGAGTGATGAAAAGGATATAGAAGTAAATCTTTAAAAAGACTCAACAACAATGATAACGTATCTTGTGAAATTAGGTGGGGTCTGAAGAGAGTATAGTATACACAAATCTTATCACAGCTTCATAAAGGTAGAGAGACTGTCATCCGCTCAAGTGCATCAAACCATGTATTAAACGAAGAAAACCATAAAAAAAAAAAAAAAAAACATAGCAGTAATATATAAAACAATAGTGAAAAAGTTTACAGAACTTTAAAAAGACTCATTCATATATTGGATGTCTAACATAAACAAAAATAAAATCTAGGTAAAGTTTTAGTTTCTAGTTCATATCTAAGAGAATTTGGTCAAATCTTTTTCAGATTGGAAATTAAACTAAAAAAAAATAAAATTACAAAAACGATCTATCTCAAATGACATTCTTTATCTTGATAAAAAAAGAAGAGTAAAAGAAGCCTTTTGTCCATAATTCCTTTTGGTGCACCCATAATATTCCTTTTGTTATAATAAGATTGCGGACTCATTTGTTTTCATTAAGATTAAGACATGTGAATCTGAATAAACGTTTGAACGTCCGTTTTTCGGTATACTTCTGGTTTACAAGCGTTTTTATTGCCCGCTTCATTAATAAAATTGTTACCTTATCAAACAGAGAAACTTAAACTAGAATATTTCTTTCATCTGGACTAAGCCAATGATCTTGAATAATTCATAGATTCAACTCAACATGAATATTATTTTGAGTAAGGGTACTTAATGCAACTAGTATGTATGTCATTACACTGTGATTTTGTGTTCTGGCCTGTGAGTAAACTCGAAGTCTATATGGACAAAAGCACGCTCTACTTCAGGGAGTTGCTCCAGTTTTTCTTGCAGTGTTTCACCAATATTATGTGCCTGATTCAAAAACATGTCCTCTGGCAACACTATATCAACTTCCACAAAGTAATTTACGCCAAAAGTATATGCTCTAACCGTGTCAATGTGCTTGATCTCTTCATGATGATTCCATATAAGATAGGTTAATTTCGTAAGAAAGTCTGGTGGAGCTGTTCTTCCTATGAGTGACCCGACATTTTCTGCTACTGTCCTCGCCCACGTGCTTATTGTGTACACAGCTATCTGAAAATACAATGTATATATAAAGACTTTTATAATTATCAGCAGTGTGAAACAATGTCTTACTACTAATCGAAAGTTGTGACTTGTGATTGTGAACTCACTATGATAGCTCCTGTAGGATCGATCCACCAGTAGAATCGGACTGCTAAGACAGCAGTCACTAATCCAACTGAGTTGGTTATGACATCAAAGAAATGGTCTTGGGCATAAGCTCTTACGATTTCATTTTTGAACCTTCGACAGTAGACCATAAGCAGAAACTTGACTACTGTGACCGAGACCATAATCCCAATCGTCCATTTTTCCTTCTCGTGGTCCATCTCAGGGCGAGACTGATCTCATACACATAGATAGAACCATCCAAACAACAAATGCAGGTTAACAAGTCAAGTGTAATGCAATTGCTAGTGAAATTGCAATATCTATCCAACAGTAGAAGTACCAAAACCTATTGTTTTGCCCTTCCGTTTCTTATAAATTGTAGTATTTCAAAAACGAGGGACAAATTTAAACGATTGACCTCTAGAAGTACGAATTCAAAATTCAAAACTCTATGATCATACTGCTGTGCAAAATTCATTCTCAGCAATTGACATACCTGATTTATGAGTTCTTTTGCAGACTCGAACAGTATTTGTAATCCTAGTGTTGCCATTACAGATGCAAAAACAATAATACCCTGAACGAAACAGCAACGAAATGAGTTAAAAAAACAACAGAACAAATGACTTAAACTGAGTGTGATCACGCACCACAGGCTGCATCCTTTTTTTCCCAATAGGATAGTGATACTGATTTGGATTTTTCATGGCATGAGAAGTAAACCACAGAATAAACCCGGATAAGAGGTCTAAGAGAGAATCCAACGTCGATGCTATAACAGCCAATGATTTGCTCTGAACAGATGCATATATTTTTGCGATGAAAAGGATTACATTAGCCATGTTTGATAAATGAATAGCCATCCTTTCACTCTTAGCAAGCTGCTTCATTTCGTCCTGATAAAGTACACAATTATTGCCAAAAGTTAACGAGTTAATTTACGCCTTCTCGAGCAATTAACGAGAAACAAACAAACAAACCTCAGTTAGACTTGCAGGTAAGCAACCAGATTCATTAATGGTATCCATCTCATTGAACCCTTCCACAAGCCTTTCTTGCCTTTTGTAATATTCCGCAATTTTACCCTGTTTCCCTGTAAATAATCACACAATAGAACAGATATCGAGACTGGAAAAATGAATTTGATTATATGATTCACCCACCAAGTACTTACTTTTTGAATTTCGAGATTCAAACAAGTTTATAATTGACTATATTTTCAATTGAAGATACCATGCCCAAATTAAACTCGAAATTTGAATTTTGTTACATAAATTGGAACAGAGTGAGTATTACATATACATACTGGGAGTGGGAAGGAGACGACGGACACTAAAGGAGTGATGATCGGAGGAGCGTCGTTGTTCTGGAAGATGAAATTCGCTAACGTTAAGCCTCCATGACGCCGAAGATGATGACTGAATCTGATCAACCACCGCCTGAGCAGCCGGAGACAGCAGTTCCGTCCTAAAACTGTCGAACAGAGGGCCGTCATTGCTGCCGCCACCAACATTACTCCGACTGATTTCCATGTTTAGAATAGTAGTAGTAGTTACGTATTGATATTATTGAACAATTAGCTTTTCTGCTTCTAAATGTAATAATGTTTTGTTTATATAGTAAGAGTCATCATCTCATGGTTATTGTTAGCCACTATATTTTTATGATAAAATCAGTTAACAATGCATTTTTATATTTGAAAGTTCTTATATATAAAAAAAATGCTTTCTTTCTTCTTAATTTTCATGTAAAGTCAAATACCTGAGGAAAAGAAAAAGCATTAAAATACTTAAAAAATGAATTAAGTTACCCTAGTACATGTTAGTATGGACGTAGAATTGGATTAAACAAATATTGTTTAACTTAACCGTCATCATACATTTGATAACTACTCCATTGCAGCACAACAAGAGTCATCTATCCACATCTATGTTTTTTTTTTCTCACGAGTGGGAGAATCAATAATGTTCTCACTTATCCTTTAACATGATTCAAACTTTTAACCGATCAGATCGATGATGAAGGTGCTCAACTACTTGAGCAAGCCTCAATCATTCGTCATTTAGTTAAAGTTGTATTCTTTCTTCTTCAATAATGATAAAGTGATAGTACTCCTTTCAAGCCCCCAGTAGTATAGTTTCTATCATTATGATCAACCGAAATTTAGTAACTTTGATCAAAATTCTATATTTGTTTCAAGA
This sequence comes from Solanum stenotomum, assembly GCF_019186545.1. NCBI lineage: Eukaryota > Viridiplantae > Streptophyta > Magnoliopsida > Solanales > Solanaceae > Solanum > Solanum stenotomum. Next base: position 1,546,628 of record NC_064286.1, read on the forward strand.
AATATGTTAGATATGTATAAATTATTAATTTAGAACTCAATAATTCAAATGGACTACAATTCCGAACCCATAAACTTTAAATTTTAACTTCGGCGAGTGCTAGTAAGTCTTATCAGATAAGAAATACGGTGTACGTAGCATTGGAACTTTATGGCAATAAAACCAACTACTCCACATATAAACATTGCAGCATGAATCTTGCACCCTTCCTCATCTTTTACTTGCTTTATGGTGTGCGTCATTCTCCATTATACATTAAAAAACAAGACATGAAAGTGAAAAAGAATATGCACTAAACTTTCGTATTTTTGTCCTTTCCTATTCCAAGTGCTTCATAAAGCACAAATTGGAAGCACCACTTATCCTACAATTACAAGTAGAGTACTAATCAGAAACACTTGTTTTTAAACTATTGCTTTTGATATCTTAAGCCTTCACTATGACAAACTTCTTAAACATGATGAATCAGAGAATCAAGTTTGGCAGTAATCGGCAAATTAACAAATTTTATGCTCTCCTTTTAAGCAAAAAAATTGCCACCTCTCCATAGTAGCAAGTGTATAAAATTACATCCTTATGAAAAGACGTATGTAATCATACATGTCCAACTGTTCATTATTTTAAACTAAAGTACGACAGTAAGGAAACTCAATCCATAACCAAAATGGAGCATTCTACTCCACAGCTTTTTCAAATACAAATTGTTGCTTGCGCCAAACTCTGCAGTAGCTACTATTATCTTGTATTTTAATTGGTGGCTGCTACCAACGCCATGTGCTCGATGAGGTCCAATACTCGGTTACTGCAAAGGTTAAGATTACAATACAACTTTGTCAACCGTTCTGTGATATAGTAGTATGGACAAGGTTTCAACTCTTTTTTTTGTCATTGCCTATTTTCTTGTTGGGGATGGTTGGTTCAGAGATAAAAGGTCATACCTGTAACCCCACTCGTTATCATACCAGGAGACAAGCTTCACGAATGATTTGCTCAGGCCTATACCAGCTTTAGCATCAAATATGCTCGACCTACATATCAGATTAATTAATTAATAATTCAGCATAGCTTCAAATCAGCAGTTGAAGTAGTATATCATTCACAGTTAAAACTATTAGCAGTTCTGTCCACTTATATCCTACACGGCACTGACCTCTAATACTCGTGTACTTAGTTTATAGTACCACCCTTTTTTCTTTGGATAATTATACTTTAGTGTACCACTTAATGATCGCATTGCCAAATGACTAATTTATATGCAAGTATCGTTACTTTTTAGGAGGAATTTTCTGTTGTTGATAAATCAATCTGGCATCATATTAAAAGATGTGTTGTTTATTCTGCAAAAGTTGAGATATTGGCTACTCCAAGCTCAGATATTACTTCATCATCCTTTATTCAGATGAAGGTCAAAAGTGTCTTATACAAGAGCACCAGAAACTCAGATACTTTATCCTCCTTTATTTCAAGCACCCATATCATCATATTTATGTAGCTGAGAAGAGGAGAGCATATCAACCTTTGTCCTCTTCAATAGCTAAGCAAACTTTTTTAAAACGACAGACATTCTGCTTGCATGCATGATTTAATGAGCTGTTTGCAAGAAATCTTCCACTTCCACAAAATAAAGAAGAAAACAAACGGTCATGCAACTCCCCTAACAATCTCTGTGCATAGAGGGACATTTTGCTTTCCTCTAGTGGTGTTTCACTGTGACCACCTTTTATGAAGCTTTAGAATGAGAAGTTAAGATCACAGATAAATTACTTCAAACCAAGAAATTCCCGAGGGCTAGCTGGTGCATGGTTTGAGACTCGGTTGATAATCAACCAGCGCTCTTCTATTCTTCCCCACTTAAATACCCGGATTTGACTGCAGTAGGGTTCGAACTCATGACATGCACCTAAACCCAGAGCTCTTACCACTATACAAAAGTCCGTGTGGCAGACCATGAATTATTTTACAGAAAAATATTCAAGAAAAGGACTGCAGAGTATGGGTGAATTTGTTTTTACAATTTTATTTTTTTAGTGTTTTTTTGGGGTCAAGTATCTGAGCAGCACATCTGCCCAGGGGCAATAATGGAGTGATAATTATCCACTGCCATTAATATGTTTTACGATTAATCTTGTGAAAGGTGCAAGGAAACAGTTATATGGAAGCATTCAGAGAATATGAACTTCTGAAGCACATTGGATCTCCCTGCAACATGACCCCTATTCCCTAAGATTAGTGTGTAAGAGATCAAAAGAGAAGAATGAGCAAATCTACCTGGAATCGCCAACAAAATCATTTGAGACAACATCCTCGTCTGTGTAACCCAAAATGCCTTTAAGTGGACCCTCTGATGCATACCTAGAGCAAATAAAGCACTAAATTAGGTAAAGTAGTCCAAAAACAAGATTGTCCATTAAATAAGAACCAGATGTGTAGAGCATATAGAAAGCTTACTTTATCGCTGCTTTCACATCATCATAAGAAGCACTTTTATCTAGCCGGCAAGTCAAGTCAACAACAGAGACATTAGGTGTTGGGACACGGAACGCCATTCCAGTGAGCTTCCCATTCAATTCTGGCAGAACTTTTCCTACTGCCTATAATCAAAGAGGAACATTTGTCTTCCATCACAACCATGAACTTGCCCCTCTCTCCCCACCCCAATAACCGAAAAAAAGAGGAGAAACAGAAAAGGTAAATAATACATCAAGAACTTATGTAATACCTTAGCAGCACCAGTTGAACTAGGGATGATGTTTTGTCCTGCACCACGGCCTCCTCGCCAATCCTTCATTGATGGGCCATCAACAGTCTTTTGGGTAGCTGACCATGATATCAATTTAAATACAACATACAGAGAATGTAGACAAACAAAAGAGAAGGTAGACATGGTTTACACATGTGTTAAGCAAGAAGAGGCATACCTGTTGTTGCATGCACAGTAGTCATTAGTCCCTCAACAATGCCAAACTCTTCATGAACCACCTGCAACGAGAAACAGAATGGGAAAGACCGTCAAAAGTGGAGAACAAGCAAATCATGTGTGGTTGTTCAATTAAGCCAGTTCTTAAGCCAAACCTTGGCAAGGGGAGCAAGGCAATTGGTAGTACAGCTAGCGTTAGAAACAACATCCATGTTGGCTTTGTAAGTTTTCTCATTCACTCCTACCACAAACATAGGTGCATCAGCTGATGGTGCTGAGATTACGACCTTCTTTGCACCACCCTGCACAATCAAACAAAAAGTATCAACACAAGAGCTGCATGAATAAGGTGCGCAAAGAAAGAGCATTTAAGGCCAGAAATAGCATGTCCTCCACCTTCTTATGTGCTGAGGCCTTATCAATAGTTGTGAAGACACCAGAAGATTCAACAACATAATCTGCACCTAAATCACCCCATGGAATATCTGCGGGATCCCTGCATCAAGAGAAGTTTGCATGAGTGAGCAATAAACTAACATGATTTATTTTATTGTTTTACTTGTAACTTAACTAACATACCTTTTGCTACTGACTTTAATCTGCTTCCCATTGATTTCCAAAGTAGAATCGTCCAGGACACTGATGGATCCACTGTAGACTCCATGAGTGGAATCATACTTGAGCATGTAAGCCTAAAATGAACAAACAGAAATGTTACACACTTAGCCCAGAAGGTGTTTTTTCTTTTGAAATGATAAAGTCCATTCCTCAAATCCCCTGCGGTTCATCCTCACTTTGCTCCCTTGGTGATAAATTACAGTTAGAGATTCTTCATTGATTCATTACTAGGCTATCCCTCTCTTGTCAGCTTATACCTCAGAGGGCTAAAAATCTACTCGCAGAAGTACATGAAGAACGATAGAGGAGAAACTATTTTGCAGGAAAGGACATCAGAAGATGAAAGCATCAAATAGAACACTAGAGGAGGAGGAAGTAATTCATAGATACAAAAACAAAAAGAAATATAATGATCCGCAGATCATAAGCTAGGGTTGCCATTTTTACCAGTAATTGTTTGGAGTCAGTGTCAACTATTTGTTTAATGACGGTGCTTTTTAAATGTATCCTTATTTATATCAGGAAAGTCCATTCACTTACAACCTTTCCTATTAAGGTGTCAATACTTAAGTTTGACATAATAACATCAGCCGAAGTCCTAGCGATGCAATATTTATTTCTACAGAGCTTATACACCGGGGGAATTTACACTACCAATCCCAATTCCATGCAGAATCACACACCATATTTTCATGGGATATGTTCTTACCATATACTTTGCATCGATAAATGGGTCATTAACTGCAACCACATCAATATCATCCCTGAATGTTGCAATTCGTAATACCAATCTCCCAATACGTCCAAAACCTGCAATGTTTGAACAACTTAGACATACATTTTCTGCAGGTACTGTAACAACCATCATATATGTTCATACAAGAAATTTGATATAAACTTCTACAAGGGACAGAAAATCAAGACACATCATAAACAAAGCAGCTAATATTTTCAACTCGAGAACCTTGAGAACTACATAATCCAAAACAAAACAAAGCAACATACCATTTATACCAATCCTTGTCTTCCCACCAGTCTGTGACCCTGAGCAAATGCCAAACAAATTCAAGCATCTCAACAACACATCCAGTTGATCATCAAATCACAAGGTTTAAAGTTAGAAATGTAAAAAAAAAAACTTACTTGGAACTGTTGGAGGCAGCTCAGTAGCAGTTGCTCTGATAGGTTGAATACTGCAGGCACCAGATTTTCTGCAGGTTTAACTTTTGTATATCAGCTCTTTTTCTTCACTTACCAAAGTAGTAACGAAAATCAAGGATAGTAAAACACAATCACTCACTGTAAAGACGAAGATTGCAAAATTGTCACAGCATCTCCGAAGACAGACGATTGTAATTTAACAGAATTACTACTATGATGAAGTCCTGCACATGATGCCTGAACAAATTCATAAAAAGTCAAACACTTCCATTAATACATAAACTTGATTCATATATCAAATGCAGCTGAAGAAATTCAGATCAACTGGTAAAAGCTTATAACGAACGCAAACAAAACAAAGTTGACGAAAGTGAAACAGAGATCTAAATAACAGCATATTTACCTGAGATCGATGAGAAGGTCGAACAAGGGAGGCGGTAGGTTTGAGAAGAGAAGAAAAAGCCATTGTGATGAATGCGAGAGAGTTTGGTGAATCTCTATGCAACTAACTGTATATATATACTATTGCCAAAAACCCTAGACAAAGAAAAAAAAAGAAATGAGAAAATGAGCGGAGATTCTTAGAATAAGCTGTTGTATTGTTGTACAGTAGAGAGGGAGGGGAAGTGACCAGCTGAATCCATAATGGGCCGGGCCGAATAAATAAAACACATGTTGGGGTTGACTGGGCCGACAGCTGGGCCCGTCTACATGTCTATTTAATTGGATTTTGCCTTTATTGACCTGTTAACTTCAAATGCTCTGTGTCACCTTTTTTGAGGAATTTTTTTCTTTTTTTTTTCTTCTTCATGTTTCATGTGGGAGTTGAATTCAACTTGAGAGGAATGGACATTAACAAAATAAAAATACTACGGCGGTTCAAAATCGAATCGAAATATGATAATTTGAATCAAAAAAAAGTTATTGGCTTATCGGTAATAGGTTATTGATTTAACAATTACGGTGGTTTGAATTTTTTTCTTAACGGGTTAATTGACAACCCGATAGTAAATTAAATAATTATATTTATACAATTTTGTATATATAAAGTCATTAACTTAGAGTTTAGTTTCATACTTTTATTTTAGGTTGTCTCAAACTTTTGATTGTTCTAAAATGTGACAGTGTTTGTTTTTGAGCAAGATGCATTTCTCGATCATATGATTGAGAAGATGAACCAACGTTAATTAATTTGAGTCATTTGTTGGTCAATTTAGTTAGCAAATAAATTTGATAAAAAATAAAGAAGTTGGTGAATATAAATGGTAAAGTTGAAAATGATTTGAAGTACTAATAAATTTTATGTTGGTGAGAATAATCGTTATATAAGTATAAGTGGTTAAAAAAGTAATGATATGAATTATAACTAGTATTCACCTATGGAATAAATAGTTAGTAAATATAAATATAAAATTATTTTTACAAAATATAAATTTATGGATCAATTTTTATATTTGACATTCAATTCTACATAGGCTTGGAGGTACAAGCTAACCGGGCCAGGGCGGGCCTAACCTAACATGAAGAGGCCCGCAGGTTAGGTGTAGTATATTGGAAACATCCACCAAACATGTGAAGGGGGGATGGATGTTGGATTTGCACCTGATGGATGATGTGTAATATACAGGGAAATATATTTGCACTTGGAAATAATTCATTTTAAATACTAGAAAAGTCAAATACGATTCTCAACTACGAACATTAGTATATTGACCATCGAATGGAAAAAAACTAGATTAATGGTTTGATTTGATCTGATATTAAAAAAAACCTGGTTATGGGTTGCTTTGGTTTTAACTTAAAGAAAAATAACCTGAAATCAAATCAACCCGACATTATATATAATTATTAAAATCTATTTTATACATAAAAGTATTTACTTTAATATAATTTCTACTTATACGTTAATTCAACACTAAGATTTAAGAATGACAATAATATTGAATATTTGTTCTTTGGTTTTACATTGGTTTATACATTTAAAATATGTAACCCAATTTTATTTTTTCTTTAATGTTTAATCATATAATTACTATTTAGTACTTTCAAATTATGACCACTTTCATTATGACTTATCAAATTGCAATATTTATTTTATACAATTTCATTATTATTTTTCTATTGAATATTTTAGTATTATCACTCATCTCATATTTTGTGTTAATTTCTTAAAAAACACCTTAGATAGTTTTATTTTGATTGGACTAAAGAAATACTTGAGCACAAGTTAATNGGGATGGATGTTGGATTTGCACCTGATGGATGATGTGTAATATACAGGGAAATATATTTGCACTTGGAAATAATTCATTTTAAATACTCGAAAAGTCAAATACGATTCTCAACTACGAACATTAGTATACGACCATCAAATCGAAAAAAACTCAATTAATGGTTTGATTTGATTTGATATTAAAAAAACGTGATAATATATGGATTGGTTTGGGTTTAACTTAAAAAAAAATAACCTTAGATTAAATCAACTCGACATTATATATAATTATTAAAATCTATTTTATACATAAAAGTATTTACTTTGATGTAATTTCTATTTATACGTTAATTAAACACTAAGATTTAAGAATGACAATAATGTTGAATATTTGTTCTTTAGTTTTACATTGGTTTAGACATTTAAAATATATAACCCAATATTAATTTTTCTTTAATGTTTAATCATGTAATTACTACTCCCTCCGTCCACAATTGTTTGGCAGGTATACTAAAAATAGATGTCCAAGATTAATTGTCAATTTAAACAATCAAGAAATAATTAGTCACTTTTTTTCAATTCCGCCCTTAATGATTGTGTAGTTCAATTGAAAAGTTATGTGGACTTTTGGTATTCTTGATATAGTAGGATTATATTAGTCAAATTACACCTTGTATTAAATTTTCCTTAAGGGATGTGCACGACCTTACCCTGACAAACAATTGTGGATGGAGGGAGTACTTATTAGACTTATTTTACCATGATTTAGTACTTTCAAATTATGATCACTTTCATTATGACTTGTCAATTTGCAATATTTATTTTATACAATTTCATTATTATTTTTTTTATTGAATATTTTAGTATCATCACTCATCTCATATTTTGTGTTAATTTCTTAAGAGACACCTTAGATAGTTATATTTTGATTGAACTAAAGAAATACTTGAAACACAAGTTAATTATATGTTTATATGAATACTTTACCATCCAAGGTTTATTAGTTTGATCTAAGTTAAAAATTTAAAAATTCGACACAACTGATTTGATTTGGTATTTGAAAAACTCGAACCAACACGAAATAACCCAACATTGAAAAATCCAAATCTCATTAATTTGGTTTGGTTTATAACTTTAAAAATTTGATACAAATGGTTTGATTTGATATTTGAAAAATCCGAACAAAACCCGATCATGTACGCCCCTAGCTGCTGCTGTAAAATAGAACTCTCCCATATAAAAAAACTCTCTGCTGTTAAGCTATTCACAAATATAGGAGATCTCAAACTTCTATATCTTTTGTTACTCCTTCTCTTTTCTGTTTTTTGTTCCTTCCCTTTCTCTCATTTTGCATTTTCTGTTTCTGGGCTTTACGACTTTCTGCTTTCTCCTCAAACCCATCATCCATCATCTTCATTGATGCAACACGCTTCGCCTTGTAAACCTTCAAATGCCACAAAAAATTATGTCAAGCTAAAAGAATTTCAACCAATCGAAGTAATCTAAAATTAGTACTGAACACTTGACGCGTATTTGGTTTGACACAAGTCATTTTCCGGAAAACGAAAAGATGTTTACTGATATTTGGTTATGAGCAAACCAGATATTGTTTTGATGAAACTTTTGAGTAAAAGAGATTGACAATAATGTAACACCATAAGGTTAAGGCAAGGATATGAAGCTGAGATGTGAGTTGTGAAAGACAATGACTTTCACCTAAAGTAACGGAAGTCATTCTCCCTCTTTGGAGCAAAATATTTGCCCTGAAGTATGAAGTACCAGAAAATAACTTATGTTCTGAAAACTATTTTCTGTCATACCGAACACACCCTTTAAGCCTGTCGGTACTCTTTGCATCAAGGTATTTACTACAGGTATTCAAGAATACTTTCAGCCATACCAAATACACTTTTAATCTGTTGGGTATTGTATCAAGGTATTTAATACAGGTACTGAAGAATGTTTTCTGCCACACCAAATGCACCCTTTTAAGCCAGTTGGGTACTCATTGCATCAAGGTACTCAATACAGGTATTCAAAAATATTTTCAGCCATACCAAACACACCTTTTAATCCTGTGGAATACTCATTGCATAGAACTATCCAATGCAGGCAATTAAAACTGACATATCCTAAACTTGTTAAATTGACCAGACATTTACAAAAAGGGGAAAAGAAGGTATCTGTCTTACCTTTGAGATGTCATCAAGCACCTCATTCTCTTTACAATCAAATTTCTCCAATTGTTTCCCAAGCACGGCTTCTATTTCATGAATGAGATCCACATCATTCTGCAAGAAATAATCTTTAAACTAAGCAAACAAAAGAAAAGAAATTTTAAAGCTTCAAGTCCTAGAAGTTCCTGATTAGTCCTAAGGCAAAGAAAAACATCCATAAAACGCAGCAAACATCATTATTGGCATACCCCCAACACCATTTCCGTGATATGGGTAAGTAAGCTTGACGAAAATAAAAGGAAGAGGACTTCACTCGGAGAAAAGCAGCACTAATACTGAATCACACTTATTAGCAACACACCCTTTTGACTGAAGGTCTGTCAATTCAATTTCTTCATTTCCAACTTAAAGTTAAAACACACTTCTTTTCTTCTCCCTTTTTGGATAGACTACAACCCAAAATCTAACTGTCTGGTAATTTTGGCATATCTAATTGTAGATCGATGAAATGGGCACATCACATGAAGCACCAGATGAGGCCAAGCTTGAGACTGAAAAGCTCAGGACAAACTCGTTAACAAAAGTAAAGCCGAGTTGCGTCCGAGAACTTGAAAAAAAAACAAAGATCAGGAGGCAAATTTGAAAGTAAAGAAGCTCACTCATGAATTGAAAAGAAGATGAGCACGATGTAGTGAAACAATTCTATGAAGCAATCGAGTCAAGACTAAAGGAACAAGAGACTATTGTCAACCATTTAAGCGAACTTGAAAAGCTTTGTGCTGACTATGCTGAGATGCTTTGAAATGAGAAGAAAATATACGGTCGGGAATGGCACTAGATGATGCAAATGCAACCAATATCAATCAAGAACAATATATTCATTCCACCAAACAAGAAATTGAGAGGCCAAGGCAATTTGCATAGACTTCACAGAAGAAAAAGGCATCAGAAGCTGATAGGAGAGCCGAAGTAAGAAAACGCTGAGAAAATGATGAATGCTACTGGAAATGGATGATTAAAACAGGATGTCCGCAGATCAACTAAATGAAGAAACAGTGCAGTCATCTAGAGGATGCTCATGGCAAGCTCAGGCAACAACTTCAAAAATGTGAAGAAGAGAATAAAGGGCTGGTATTGGCTTTAGATGGTGCTAATTCAGCAACACTTCTCACCTGAGTAACAAAGCTGACAGCAAGTCCACCTCGTCCAGCTCTTGCAGTACGTCCCACACGATGAACATAATCTTGTGGATACCTGCAGCAGACAATCACTACATTTATAACGTTAACCTCTTTTACATTGACTTGTAATGGAAAGATCCAATCATATTCGCACCTTGGAATGTCATAATTTACCACCAGATCAACTGTTGGAATGTCTAAACCACGACTCGCAACATCAGTAGCGACCAATATTGGGACCTGCCCAGATTTGAATTTATGAAGTGCAGAAAGCCTCAGTGACTGGGACTTGTATGAATGCAACGCGGCAGTATCAATTTCGAGTTCTTCCAACAACAAACCCAAAAGCTGACAGCTCCTAGTCAAAATAATAAAACATAACTGTGAATATACAGAAAGCATTCTTTTATTTTTTAAGTTTGATAAGGAAAGCATCAACGAGTACTGTCACCTTTAAGATTATGATACTTGTTTGAAACTAGTTTGCATACCTTAGTGTTGTACATACTTTCACTTATTGAAATTAATGATGTAAGAGAACCTTCCAGATTAGTGAATAGATGCTAGATGTGTGATAAGATCTTTTTTGTTTTATCAATTGTTTTTGGTGAAATAGAACGTCTTGGTAGTATCGGAAATAGCCTCTCTATCCCACGAAGGTAGGGGTAAGGTCTGAGTACATCCTACCCTCCCCAGGCCCCACCGGTGGGATTACACTGAGTGTGTTGTTGTTGTAGTTAGTCTTGGTAGATCACAATAGCCGAGTCACACCCTTTTACATACTTATGATACTGATCAGGATGCTATTAGTGAAAGGATTACTGGATTTTTCATTCACTAAAAAACTGTATTGCATGCAAATAAAAACATAAAAAGAATACAAGTTAAAGAAGTTTTTGAGTTATTTCATTTTATCACTTCTAACAGAGAAACTTATACTCTTCGAGACTTGAGAGGGTAGATAAATTTTTTTTTTAAATGTAAGTTTCCGATACACCTCTCACCTCCTTATATCTGACCACATTCATTTTTCATGAAAAACCTTATAATTATGATTAGCAACAAGAATCAAACCCAAGAGTCTAGTACCTTATCTAATTCAATACCATGTTGAACTTATAAAATGTTATGCAGTTTTATTAATGTAAATGCCCACACACTAAGTTAGACCTGGTACAAAACGGGGACACTCCCAGGTACAAAACAGAAAAAAGCAGACTAATACTGTAAGGTTTGGTACCATGTTGAGTTGTGTGCACTACCTCTTAAAAGCTTGTGCTTTTAGAGAGAGACAAGATTCATTAATTTATTTAGATAGGTCTCAAATGCGAATTCTCTGCTTTTCAGATTCAAGACTGTTTAGTCTGGCAAGTATCACATGTCACAGCAGAAGAACAGAAATTATCATTTAGTAGGGCAATGCTGAAAAGAAAACACACATTTTTCCTGTTTCCATATTCTCTCAGTTCCTTCTGTTCTCAGATGTATCTTTCTCATACTACATGCGTAACTTGAATGTCGTATTTTATACAATTTTCACGCATTACACAAAAGAGAAGTTAAGAAATGAACAGTGTATTCATATCTTTGCACATTCTCTTTAAGCGTGTGTTCGGTACGATGGAAAATAAGTGAGTTTCTTACTTATTTTCTTGTACTCGGTACGTAAGCAAAAAATATAGTCCTAAAGCATGTGTATATAACCTAGACTAGACAAATACTATGGGAGGGTAGGGGTGTGGGGAGGTGGGAATGGGGGTGAAGATGAGGTGTGTTGGAGGGTGGGAAGGACATAAGCACGAGGGAAGTCATTTTCCTCACTTATAAAGAACTTGTTTTCCTCGAAAAAATAGTTTTCAAAAATTTTAACCAACCGAACATGGAAAAATTGTAAACTATTTTCTGGTAAATATTTTCCTCCATACTGAACACACCCGGAGTCTTTGCTAATAAATCTCGCAACTACCAAATTTTCTGACCATGTCTACACCTAATTGGTCAATATGACTAAATAACCATATAAATCCAGAATCCTATCTTATCTTTTATCAGCAAGAAGTTTTAAATCAGAAAAAAGGTAAAGCATAGAATAATGCAAGTATTATTTACCAAGAGAAAGGTCAGAGTCACCAAAAAAAGAAGAAAAACAAATGAAATTTTCAACATAACAATTGGACCTTCAGATAACCTACAGACAAATCTCCAGTCAATAATTAAAGTTTTAACCCTGTGCATAGTTAGCCAACAGAATCGTAATGGGAGTCATATTTTGACTATCCTTTCACACATGCAAACCACTCAAAGAATTCTCATATGAAACTACAATCACCCAAATAAAGCATGTGACTGTTCAACATTCATTTGGATTGATAAGATATCCCTAGTGGTAATGCTTTAATCTATTCCATAACTACATAATAGAAATTTAATTAGTAAAATGAGTCTAGGGATTTAGAAATAATTCTACCTGCAGGTGGAAACAAAAATGATTGCAGAGCGAACGCCTATGTTTTTGATTTTGGATAAAATGTATTGCAGATAGACATCCTTCACATTTTTCGGAATAAAAATGTACTGCTGCTTAAGTGATTCTACAGTCTTGAATCCCTCATATGCCTCATAGAAATATGCTTTGTTTGCAGAAAGCTCAAGTAGCGTCTGTAGGTTGCTGGTCATTGTTGCAGAAAATAGAAGAGTTTGTCGATTCTTCGGCAAACACTGAAAGATTGCTCTCAACTCCTCTTCAAACCCTACGTCTAGAACTCTATCTGCTTCATCCAAGACAAGGAACTGAAAGGCAACATACAAATAAGAATTCACAACTGAAGAGAATCCATTCTGTGCATTTTCGAAAACGTATAGTAAAGGAGCCTAACAGGAACATGGGACTTTAAGTAAATAATTTCACCCTTCAGGAGATGATGCCAGTCATAAAAACAGAAAACAAGGAAAATAATTGTTGCTCTTCTTGTCTCCATGAAAAATAAAGTGCGTCTAAAACTTCATTTGTTAGAAACTGTCTGTCCTGGCCCTTATGGAAAAAGATTTCAGAGGCCTCAAAGATGATCATTACACAAATTCGGAACTTGTTTTTAACAAAATCTGCCTTGGTGCTATTTGCCTGTGAAGCTCTACGAGTACTTTTGTGTACCCACATATCAAAAGAATTCTCGTACATCAATTATCAAAGAGAAAAGAAGCTTTTTTAGTATTATTTGACAAAAACTAGTACTGTGACAGTGCACTGATTATACAAATCTTCCGACAGGCATCTTTAAATGAAATCTCCTTAAAAATGTACCCTTTGGACCTTAGTTTATCTCAATTTTTTCTTTTCCTCTCAAAAATAGTTTCTTTAGTTACAATAGTGGAATTCTAAGAACTACAAAGAGCTCTTAGTTTTTACCTTAGTTCTGGAGAAAACTGGGGGAATATCAGGATTCTGTTCAATGAGAACCTTAATCCTTCCGGGAGTTGCTATCACCACATGGGGTCTTTGCATCAGAGTTTTAGTCTGGGTTATCATATCCATTCCTCCCACAACCACAGCACACCGTAAATTCAAGCAGGAACCCAAGGCCCGAAACTGCTCGGCAAGCTGAAAAGCAAGTTCCCTTGTCGGAGTAACCACAAGACAGGACACCCCATAAGGATCTTCAGCTAGACGATGAAGAATAGGCAATGCAAACGCTGCTGTTTTTCCACTACCGGTCTGAGCTAAACCTAGCACATCCTGTCCGGAGAGTATTCTGGGGATACAGTGATATTGTACAGGAGTGGGTTTCTTCATGCCCAGCTCATTACAGGTCTGTACGGCCCACCCAGCGAGGCCTAAGTCAGAGAAGGTGATATGACTAGGGGTAGGACCAGAGTTAGTCTCCTTGTCAAGCTGCTTTGGGGTTTCGTCAATGGAGGTTGGAGCAGGAACGGGTTTCCTGGTGGCCGGTTTAGTTTTCCGGGAGAATAAGGGGAAGTTTTGATCCACTTGGACTTCCTCTTCCATTGTATACAAAGCTCAATTAGGGTAACTGTTATTAGGGTTTCGAAGAGAAATTCTGATAAAACTCTGAGAAAGTTGCGGTTATCGGAGAGAAGACAGTGCCGGAGACAGAGATGGAAGACGGCCGCTTTCAGTTTTCAGAGCTATAAATGGGCCGATCTGGAAAAGCCCAAAAAGTCTATTTGGGTTTAAGACGGGTGCGACCCTATTTGAACAGATATCAAATACCGAACCAAAAATATAGTTCCTATTGAAAAACAATTGTTTGCCCCTTTTACGTAGGACATGGATAGTTGAACGTTATTTAGCTTATTCTTCTTTACAATTAATCGTATTACTCTAGTAGTTTCTTGTCTTTGACTATTGTTTAGAATGTTTTATCAGGTCATGACAATCTTTGTTTTATNAAATGTACCCTTTGGACCTTAGTTTATCTCAATTTTTTCTTTTCCTCTCAAAAATAGTTTCTTTAGTTACAATAGTGGAATTCTAAGAACTACAAAGAGCTCTTAGTTTTTACCTTAGTTCTGGAGAAAACTGGGGGAATATCAGGATTCTGTTCAATGAGAACCTTAATCCTTCCGGGAGTTGCTATCACCACATGGGGTCTTTGCATCAGAGTTTTAGTCTGGGTTATCATATCCATTCCTCCCACAACCACAGCACACCGTAAATTCAAGCAGGAACCCAAGGCCCGAAACTGCTCGGCAAGCTGAAAAGCAAGTTCCCTTGTCGGAGTAACCACAAGACAGGACACCCCATAAGGATCTTCAGCTAGACGATGAAGAATAGGCAATGCAAATGCAGCTGTTTTTCCACTACCGGTCTGAGCTAAACCTAACACATCCTGTCCGGAGAGTATTCTGGGGATACAGTGATATTGTACAGGAGTGGGTTTCTTCATGCCCAGCTCATTACAGGTCTGTACGGCCCACCCAGCGAGGCCTAAGTCAGAGAAGGTGATATGACTAGGGGTAGGACCAGAGTTAGTCTCCTTGTCAAGCTGCTTTGGGGTTTCTTCAATGGAGGTTGGAGCAGGAACTGGTTTTCTGGTGGCCGGTTTAGTTTTTCGGGAGAATAAGGGGAAGTTTTGATCCACTTGGACTTCCTCTTCCATTGTATACAGAGCTCAATTAGGGTAACTGTTATTAGGGTTTCGAAGACAAACTCTGAGAAAGTTGCGGTTATCGGAGAGAAGACAGTGCCGGAGACAGATGGAAGACGGCGGCTTTCAGTTTTCAGAGCTATAAATGGGCCGATCTGGAAAAGCCCAAAATAAGTCTATTTGGGCTTAAGTCGGGTGCGACCCTATTTAAACACATAAGATAAGTAGATATCAAATACGAACAAAAAAAATAGTTTCTATTGAAAAACAAGTTGTTTGCCCCTTTCATGTAGGACGCGAAGTAGGGTAGATAGTTGAACGTTGTTTACTCTTTCTTCTTTACAATTAGTCGTATTACTCTTATAATTTCTTGTCTTTTGAGTTTGGTCATTATTATTATATCTTGTTATGACTATTGTTTAGTATAAGGGCAGATAGTTAAACGTTGTTTAGCTTATTCTGCTTTACAATTAGTCGTATTACTCTTATAATTTCTTGACTTTTGAGTTTGGTCATTATCATTATATCTTGTTATGACTATTGTTTAGCATGTTTTATCAAGTCATGACTATGTTCATTTTATTCTTTCTATATACCCTACTTTATGGATTACAAAGGATCTACCTTCTACAGACCCTACTTTGTGGATTACAAAGGGATAAGTTGTTGTATATAATCTCAAAATACAAACTAATGTTATATAGGATAATAAGTCTTGAAACTATATTAAGCTATGAACAAGTGACACTAAAAATGTGACCTAGCGGTTAATAAAATTAATGAGAAACACAAGAGACTACTCAAATATATAGCCACACCGTGTACTTGTGGTGCTGTCAGTAATAACGTAGCATCAATTTGCCTTGAAACTTGATGGTGTTTGTTTGTGGAGATATGGCCTTTTAATCTTACAAGTACTTTATTTACTTGTAGGCACTGTTTCATACTATGTTATGATTTCATCAAATTAATAAAATTTAGGGTTCTTACATTTGAATGAAGATCCCCAAAAATTCAAAAAATGCAAAGACTTGGGGGTGAATCAGTTTTCAATATCATAAAACGAAACAAATTTCTGAATAAAGCACAATTCTTCTTACTACTGCTGTTTGCTTTTGCTCCAACTATTTTTACATTGAACATCTAATCTACATAACAAAATCTATTACTCATGATACACCAACAAAACAAATCAGGAACAAGCAGAAGTAGAAAATAAAAAGAAACTGACAAAGTTATAAATCATTCCTCCAGAGGTCTTCGCAGGCCACAGTATATTGCTTTTCGAACCAGAGGATGAGTATCTTCAGTTAGTACCTCTGCATCCAACTTCTCAATATGCTGCCATATCTGTACATCGACAAACAAATTAAACAAAGACCAGGATAAGAAATTGTAACAGTTAGGTTGCATGAAGTTGCAGCATGAAAGTAAATCACACTTTAAGTAGGTAGCTGCAGTTTTGGGTTCTTTCAAGTAGTTCAGAGGTTGAACTCCCTCCTTATTCTTCACTCTTCATCAAAACTCTAGGCATTTTTCTTTACAAAAATGGGTTATTTTTCACTCTTCACCACAACTTAGGCACTTTTTTCACAAAAAAAGGGCTCACACATCACTTTGGCTGACAAAAGTAGTCGTAGCTGGTATCATCTATGTTACTCGGATCCTCCACAAATACACAGTTTTTGGAGGATCCGACAAACGTCCATCAACACTTTTTAAGAGTCTAAGCAACATAGGCAGAAATAGGTCAGATATTGTAATTGCTACATGACAAGTAAATGAGTAATTACCTCTGAAGCATATTGCCTAGTGAAGGCCTTGAGGTAACCCAGAGTTGTTAAACACCATTGCTGTTTTTCATCAAGATTATAGCCCTTTCTTTCTCCGCTCCCATTAGGATGGCTGTAACTCGCCCACATAAAAGAGAATAAATAATTTTAAAATCTTCAAGGACAAAGGTAACCAGAAGAAAGAACATGAGATAAAATCTCGTCCTAATAGCATCAGAATGAAGAGTAAATAATGGATACACCACCTTTTCTTTGGTCGTTCGTCATCCTTGTCTAACTCCATTACTGAAGAATCTTCAAGGTCAATGGTCATATCATCTGCATGACCAGAGGGCCGCAAGGTTCCATCTCTGGATGCATCATGAAGGGGTTCCGCTAAAGCAGTCAAGAAGCTTTTATACAGTGAAAGAAACAAAGCCTGTAAATATATTTTTGTCAGCACTTCGGCCCTCATTCCAGATCCAAGATATTCAGATATGACACAAGTTGATACAAGTCAATTTTAATTCATCTATATTCATGACCAACATAAAATACCTCAATTTCATCAACTGCTCGAGCAAGAAGAGCTTCCTTTGCTTCTAAAGATTCACGAACAGATACCTCCTCTTCTTTTGCTTTTTCAGCAGATGATTTCAGCCGTTTTATTCTTACAGGGTTTTCACCAAGAACAGGTTCCCCATCTATGACACTCAGCTTAGACTCGGCAGATTCTAACTCTTCTCCGGCTCTAGATGCAGCTCTTTCTGCCAAGACAACACTTCTCTCAAGGGATGAAATCTCTTTCCTTAGATCAGAAATCCGATTATACGTCTTACTGACAGCATTCCTGAGGATCTACAGCCACAAAACACTAAATCATGGTTCTTAACTCAAACGAGATCATAACAACGCCGGAAGTAGTGTTGGAAAGGGGAAGAAAAGAAACCAGCAATGCAGAGGGAGCCCAACGGCGTATCACAATAATCAGGCAAGACAACAAATTACAGGTTTCCATTTTTTAAAAAAGGGAAAAAAAGGGGAAAGGATAAAAACATTGAGCCCAAAGAGTTCCAACTTACAACTGAGGGTTAATTCATAAGATTCCCCCACTCCCTGTCCCCATACAAATTTGGGGAATTTCCTTTTGCACACCCTAAATACATGGTCAAACCTTATATACACCATAACTTGAAAAATCCATAGCTAATACCCCACAATTTCACCACATAGCAGGTGCATTTATTCCCAAAACTTCTAGTGTATGAAGGAATAAAATTTTAAAAATCTGAGACAAATTCAACAGTTCAAATTTTTGATCAAATGGCCTAAACCTTTTTCATTTTCTTATTTTTGATCAAGTGGTCTACATCAACTCCACCAACAACATCCCACCCAGCACCTCCACCTACTACCAGCTCCACACCCTTCTCCATACCTTTCTCCCGAGCCTGTACCACCACCAAAACCTGGATCACATCCTCCTATTCAAGAAAAGACAAAATACCTCCAATGTTTTTATTGACATCTATTCACTCTCAGACCAGAAACCCACATAAACAAAGAACCATAGAAATGAATCCAACTGTGAAGACAAAATCAAGATAAGCCTTTTGACCATATTATTTTTCTACTGCAATAGGTGGCATGACCAGACGTAAGAGCGAATCTTCAACATACAATAACAAAAAGAAAGCTTATATCTGTTGTAAGCGTGGGAGGTTCAGACCCAGAAGAGGCGACGTAACTATTGTAGAGCAAGGAATGGTGGTATATTTCGAAGATGGTTGTTTTATTGGTGGTGGAGGCTGTGACAGGGAGAATCAGATGGAGGAGAAGAGTGGTAGTGGTAGAGATAGGAAGATGGTAATTTTGCAAGAAAACTAATTTGGATTGTAACTAATAAACTTACGAGCAAGGGAGTGCTTTTTAGATTTTTTTTAACGTAATGAGGCATGTCATTCACTTCCAAGCTTAAAAGTGTCCAAGGTAAAACCATTGGGTACTTGCTACAAATATATGTGTATAATGTCGTTCAAGTATTGACGGCGTGTAAAAGGAAGATCTGTGCAAGTTGGAGGGGTATGTATTACTTACACATGAGAGCTTACAAAGCACACCAATGCAAAAATATGTGGGTAAGTTTTAGAAAGAGAACATACACTGAGTTTTCAAAAGGAGAATGAAAATAAATATGCCTGTAAACATACACTGAGTTTTCAAAGTAAATGACTTTGCACTAGTTAAATCAGGTGATTTACCTCCCATGGACTGTCAGAAACATGAAATCGATCAAGATTCAGTGGAGAGAAAACCCATCTCACTATGGCCAAATTAGATATAAGCCGATAACTCATCATCCGGTCAATGGCAATAGCTGTCATTTGAGCACTGTTTTGCCAGTAAGAACTTACTTCCATAATCAGCTTAACTTGTTGATCATCATCAGTACACATCTTTGCAATGACTTGGCCATATCTCTCCAAGACAGTAATCAAATGAGTAAAGCTTTTTGATCCGATGTCAAGAAGTGTTTGAACAACAACTCCAAGGGTAATATCAAACCCATGGGCTGGAAAAACATTTTCTTCTACCCAGGAAATCATTTCCCGGGCAGTTTTCCTACCTTTCACCATGTCCTTAAGTTCTAAAGAAAGTGCACGCTCAGTTGGATCAGTACCATCTTCCGCATTATATTTAAATTGTGGTCCACCTCTTGGTGGAAGCAACTCCTCCAAAGCAGGGGCATTCTCAATGCTCTATAGAAAATGAAATAAAGAAGAAATATATGAATTGCACTAAAAGAAACGTAAGGAAATAGATTATAAAGTCTTCCCAAAAAAAAGGAGCCAACATCACTAACTTATTTCTAGTGTTTACTCCATCTAAAAATTATCTAATGATATATAAAGGTAAAATTAAAGATTATATTAAAAATATTTTCTTAGAGAACATGTTCATGTAGTACTTCAATTAGCAGCCCGAATAAAAGCAAAAACCTTCAACTTTAACTTACAGTATATCTGCTTCTAAATTGATACTCATAGAAGTAACAGTAGTATCACACAGTACACATTATTCATTATTCCTTTATGCAATTCAGCCTTAGGATTTATTTGAGCAACCCATTTTATCTTTGAGTGAATCTTGTCCACTTTTGTCTAAATCACCTAAAAGAAATGTTGTAAAATCATGCCAACATCTACCTAAACTCATGCAATATTGCTTTTAGCTATAAACTTCATATGTTTACAGGTTAAACAAAAATGAATATCAAAGCTTGCATATTGACACCCCCACACCCCACCCAAAAAAAGGGAATTTAATACCTAGCAAACTGATTCATTTGTCTTACAGCATTTCAAATTGATTTTAAGCTTTATTGCTTTGAATAGTGGAGAAACAAAGTTAATGGAAAATTATAAACCATGTGAAAGAAATAATGTGTTTAAATAATATTATAAACCCATTAAGGGAACTTTTTAAGCTTTATTGTATGTCCTCTTTTCTGGCTGATACAAGTGTTCAAAGTACTTCTCAAATCCACTTATTTTACAGAGAAAAATTTCCAGCTTTCCGCCAAGAATGCCAAGGATAAAAATGTCAATTCATAGAAGTTAAATAGAAAGAATTGAAGAGAAAAAATATAGATTCGTCCTAGCTGTTACAAATTGGTGAAATTCTTTCAAAACGAAAAATTAATACAATTGCCATGGAAATAACTTAAGTGCCAAACGTTGAACTTGAGATAGGTGGTCATTGGTCAAATATAAGTACAGCACCCCATTAGAGTGTTATAACTCATTTGAGAAATTTTAATGACAAAATTAACTCAAAACCAATCTGCAATAAGCTGGTATTTTCCCCATTACCATTTTCAAAAAAAAATAAAAATAAGCTGGTATTTTCCACTAGTAACCAGATACCTGCTTGATTTTGTCCCAATATGAAAGACGGACTTCCCTTTCCAAAACTTCTTGAACAAACACACGTTGTGGGGCCCATTTTGGGAGATCTAACACATACGCCCATTCTTCCCATGGCCAGATAAATTGAAAGTTTGACCTGCAACACAATTTCAAACAGAGTGATCTCACTGTTTGTACACAAACACGACTCAATTCTTAAAGAGTGTGTCTATCACATCTAAATGCTTAAGTTGTGAGAGCATAGTTTTATATATCTAATAATGTCTTCAGCACGCCCCCTCAGACCCTCACTTGTGGGCTTGATTCTTTTTCATGAGTCAAGCACATGGAAATTCTCTCTGTTTTTCTGATGGCTGGTGCCTGGTAGTGATATTCAAACCCAAAACCTCTACCTACTCTAATACCATGTTAAAAAATAGATCCCGGGACTAACTTAACACCCTAAGCAAGCTCAAAAGGTGATGACTTCCCAACACTATATAAGGAGATCAATTATCTAACTCGCAACCGATGTGGGACTTCAACACCCCCTTGCACACCCAAGACTGGACATCTAGAGCGTGGATGATATAATATGGGGCATAACATCGAGCAAACCATGAATTGGAATAGATCTAGCAATGTACCATGTTGAACGTGTGATCATTTCATCTAAGATCATCACACACTTCAACATCAAAAAGGTAGAAGGTTGCGGTTAATTCAGAATTAACACCAACAAGAAGTTCATGAACAGACAACCCAGTACCATAAATAAGCTAAAAACACCAATAAGTAGCAATAATATGCCACTTGAGCAACATCAAGTAAACTCTTCATAAAAACAATGAGCTATTACTGGCCTAACTGTTAACAACAAGAGCTTGCTGAGAATAATGGAACATCTCTCACAACTCTGTAGCATTTCAACTTACAAATGATGTGAGAACCAAAGGATAAGACGTGTCCGGCATTCCATGTCTAGATCTGTTATTTTATCAAAAAGAGCACGGACAGCTCCAGCTATTACCGCAGGAAAGGCCCCTGGCAGAGCCTAAAATGAGAAACACACAACCATGAGGACTAGTTTGTGGAAATATCTTCAAGTGGAAATTTTGAGCTCCACAGCAGTTGATAGGAATTTTATGAAACATATATGTAATTAGCTTACAATTCTAAAAAGTTAGCGGATTACCTTGCATAAATCAATGATAACCAATGTGTAATATATCGGTCTGAAGGGCGGTTGTGGCAACAAGAGAAGCTGCAAGATTTAAAAGATATCAGGAGAGATGAAGAGAAGCTCCCGTAAAGTTATCGTGAATCAATGATGAAATAAGGAACATCCCAAGGAACAAAAGGTAAACTGAGAACACACACTATCAATAATAAGGTTCCACAACTTCTATGCTGTTAAGGTTATGTAAAACTTAGCCCCTTAAGAGAATAAAATAAATACATGTTCTTCATCCTAACTGTAGGTAAAACTCTGCCAGTCCAGGTGGCAGAGTTAAGGTCTGTAGGTATAAAACCAATAGCCTATAGCAAGTATACCTGCAGCAATTAGCTTTTACCAGTTCAAATAAAAAAGGTATTTGTTCAGCAATTACATATATTTCTCTTCCGAAAGCAATAGATGAGAAAGTCATGGCTATAACAACTAACAAGTATTCATTAATCCAAATGTGCAGCAAATAGAGTTCCAAGCAGATATACTGGACACCAGACCCCAGTGACTAAAATATTCACTATAACTTCCAGAAACCATAAGAAGGATATCTCACTTTGATCCGGTATGAAAAGCATATATATGCACTTGAAATTCAAAATGTTCAGTCCGAAAAAATAATGCATGGGATTATGGGAGTCTTACAGCAATCCTCTAAAAAACAGAAAGAAAACAACACCATTTTCACCACTTTTATCTTCTAATGTGACTAAAGAGTTCTAAGAATTGGCACACTGTATATGTTGTCAGGAACTCATAGTGTTGATTCATTGTTTTAACTGTCACTGTGACAAGTCTTTAGTGTGGATTGTGTTGAATGAATAGTATTCTTGATAAACAATTATTTGGACCTTGTTGGATATTAATATATTATTTTTATTGAAATAGGTAACTTCCAAACTATCGAAAATGGTATGTGTATACTCTTCGTTATGCTTTTGAGACACCAAAGTCCTTGCCATCCAAAAAATGGAGCATTTATATCCTTCAAACTAACAAACGGACACGTGGCACCATCTTGTGCATCTACCCAATTATTCACTTAATTTAAACCCACCCAAATTAAAAAGACCCACCCAAATAATTATCTAACCTGCCCATTCACGAACACCCTAATACTATACCCAAGCTACTACTCTTATCCTTCTTCATATAGCCACCATATCCTCCTTCTTCCTCCATACTTGCATCCTCCATTGTTGTTCAACCAAGCAAAAAGAAAAACGCCTTCATCACTGAGTTCTCTTTCTCCTACTGAAAACCCACATCTCCATTCCCTTTTGGAATCATCTCGTCCTTTTCTCCGCGGAAAATTCAAATCAATCGACAAAGATCTTCCCAACCTTATCGACGTTTGACGTTCCATCGGCGCCGACGAGTGCTGGTACAAACACGACAGCTTTCTTAACCACTTAATTTATATCTACAAAATTCTCAAAATCTGGAAAGCCCCAAATTCTGTTTGTCTTTGTCAGTGTTCAGGAAAGCGAGCGCTTCATCACTTTAAGCGATGAAGCGAAGCAATGTGAGCCTTCTACGCTTCACAGACTAGAATGAGTGTGTGAGTGCTTCATCGCTTAAAGTGAGTGCTTCATCGCTTAAAGCGTGAAGCGGGGCCTTATCGCTTTTTTCCGCTTCACGCTTCCTTGAACACTGGTCTTTGTGGTCTTCTCCATTCGGCTTATTCTAATTCATATGTAAATCTGGCTATATTCGATCCGTCTACTGGCCGTGAAAATTGTGCATCTATTCTACGGTTCTTCAGGACTAAGTAAACCCAAGAAACATCTTTTTTACAAAATTTCAATAAAAAATCAAACAAATAAACTAATCTGAAGTAACACGCTATCTCATCCAACAAAAAGAGCAGAGCACATAAAAGCTGGAAACTTTATCCAAATTGTGAGTATAAATCAGTATATGAACTACACAATTCAATCGGAGATTGTTTGGGTGTAGGAGCGACAGAGGTTACGGGAGAGAAAGGAGAGCCAATTGGAGAGAAACTCCGAGGCAATTTGGAGTTCATTTTGGAGTTGTAATTAAGCATGAAGGATCGTCCTTCTAAGTTCGCTGGTGGTCAGACATGGCGACGAGTCAACTAGATGAACTGAAGTCGAGTGAATGATTAATTTGAGAATACGTGTGGTTAGGGTTTGTTAATTCGGGTCTTAAGTGGGTTAGGATATAAATGGGTGGGTTTTTAGTTTTTGAGTAAAAATAAAATAAAATCGAGCAAATTACTGAGATGGTGCCACGTGTCCGTCAGTTAGTGTGAAGGATATAAGTGCTCCACTGTTTGGATGGCAAGGACTTTGGTGTCTCAAAAGTAACGAAGGGTATACGCTTACCATTTTTGGTAGTTCAGGGGTATATTTGTCCTTTTTCCCATTATATAATGATAAAATTCTTGTGCAGAGTGTATTTGTGTATCTAAAGTGGCTGGTCGAGGATCTTACTGGGTTATATTTACGCATAACTAACTACTTACCTGCATGTCCATGCAGATTTTTTTTTTTTGAAACTGATAACATTTGTATTTCATTTAGTACTTAGGTAGTACCTGCATGTCCATGCAGATGTTTTTTTAGAAAGACTAATTTTTTCACTTTTGTAATGGTAGGGGTATATGTGAGCCATTTTTGTAATGGTAGGGGTATATGTGAACCACTTTTATAACGAGGGGTAATGTCATCTCTAAATGGCAAAGATGAGGGGTATGTCCATGCATATGTTGTTATTGAGGATGAAGCTAGAAGCAGATGAGTTCGTTAGAGTTGATCCAGTTGTTGAGGTGAGCCTCCAGATTGTTCAAGGAGGCTCCCAAAAAGGAGTTATACCATTTGTTTATAACTGCACACCGACTTTGAGTCTCTCTGTAATTTTTTAGATGCTCCATGGTCTAGTGTGGGATCTTGAGCTAGAGTTTTGTTCCTTCATTTTATTATTATTATTCGTAAATACATATGGAACAATTGGGATCATTAATTATTCGTATTTAATTATTGGAGTGTTGAAACTTGCATTTATTTTGATTGAGTCTTGACTAAATGTTAAGTGCATGGTATGAACTGGTACGCCTAGTGGGTAGTGGTAGTTGGGTGCCAGTCGCGTATAAGGGGTATTTTGGGACGTGAAATACCCCTTGGAACTAGTCGAGGTGCACGGAGTTGGTGGTCATCTCTGTTGCTATTCTTTTTATTGTGATGGAGGCACTAGTTTTCCTGTAGGGTTTTGTGCAGGTGAGCAGAAGAGGAGGAAGAATGGTTATATCGCAATTGTTTGTTAATGAACCATGAATTTCTTGTGTACCATAGGTAAGAAAGCTTCAATATTTGTTTAGGACATTAATTTGGATCAAGGTGGTGCAAGACTTAACATTTATATACAAAACCAGTTGAAATGTGTGAAATATTCATGAATTAGCAAGCATACGGAGAGAAAGATGATTGCATTACCGGTTATTTATCTGGGTTTGTCACTAGGGAGAAAATTCAGGAGATACCTATATATATATATAAGAGTCTGTTTGGATGGGCTTATAGCTTATGGCTTACAAGTATAAGGCATAAGTTAGGAATCCTAACCTATGCTTTTAGCTTAAAAACAAGTGCTTAAAAACACTTTTTTATCATCTACAAAACCTACAAAACCGCTTAAAATCTATTCTGGCTTAAAAGCACCTAAAATAAGCAAATCCAAATAGGTTCTAAAAGGGAGGGAGAGGGGGGATAGGGGGTCTAGGAGCTATGGCAGTAAGTGACCAAGAAAGGAAGGAAAATAGCATTGCTGAAGTTTAATATTCTCTAATACCACCACCTACAACAAATCTTTCTTCTATAAGCAACCGCAACAGTTCTTACCTGAGAGAATATTGTCTCAGCCATAAGATATTCATATCTGAACGGTACAGGCAGTCCAACCATGTATGCAGCACATTCCTTTCGACTAGCTTGCACCAACCGAAAAGAAAAGGAATAAGAAAAATCATTGAGTTCAGCATATACTACAAAAGCACATAGCAACTAGGTACAGCATATATACACAAGCGCACCTCTAACCTTAAACGCTACACCCAAATACAATGAACTGAAACAGAAATCCTACTTAAAATTAGTGGAACCAAAATTGGGAAAGTTAACAAACCATCCATTCAAGAAGAAAAGCACATCCAACAAATACTCTTCCACAACAAAGCGATCAATGGGTTGAAGATCCTGCCATTCAAAACAAAAATAGAAGGCAAGATCAGCAAGTAGAAATAACAAGTGAGAGTAACGCATCCCCAAAAATTAAGTTCAGCCCTTGAACAATGTATCCTCAGCAGCCAAGCTGTTCATAGAAACCAACTAGTGTTGACTAAACTCCAACATGCAGGCTCTATAGCTGTAAGGCCAAGTAAATCCCTTCAATCACACAATATACACTGATATATTGCAACAATTGGAGGAAGATTTCCTGAGAGGAGGATGAAAGAGGGAGGGGAGATTCTAGGGAGAACTGGCAGGCACAAACAACAAGACAAAAAATACAACAAAATAAGAACATACTCCATATCTAACACATCTGGATACATGCAAATCGAAACCTCTATCAATGGATCAGTCACCATGCTTTCCTATGCTAGGATCAATTCAATTATCAAAACATAAACTAATCAATTACCTCAGTTTTATTTGAAGGAAATATATTTAGCCTCCTTATCCTTTGAGGATATTTTAACTCAGCTTCGTGCTTTTGTCTACCGAAGGCAATTCCAGATAAAGCTCCGGGAGGACCTGGTTGCTCAGGGCAGCTTACTGGAGATAAATCATGAGACTTACCAGCAACCAGCTGTGCCTCAAAAGATAGGTGCAGTCTGGGAACTAGTTTTTTTCCAAATAAAAAAGAAATGAACTTCAAGACAAGATAAAATGCCACACTTTTAACATTAAATTAAAAATGAGAAAGAGAAAAACGAATTGCAAAGACATGCATAAAGAGAAAGGAACTCAAAACAGTCCAGAAATGCAGAAGACAAAGTTCACACTTGACTTTAAAAAGTCAAATTGCACAATCCAGGAAAAACAATAGCCTAGTATCGGTTTCAAGTCCATCTCTCCAATTTTTTAAAAGAATAAACTTGAAACTCCATACAAGAACCAAATTGCAATCAAAAACCTATTTGGTACAAAAAATTGATCATTCATGTTCACATCCATTTTTAAGAGAAACTAATCACTTTCAGCTTCTTGGCACAAACTAAAGGTGAGAAGAGGAAAGGCAGATAAAAAGCTAACTTCTTCAGGGTGAAATCTAGAACAAGTAACAGGCTACTGTCAGGCAGACAATAGATAAGTGCTATAACAAACTATGTTTATCATGTCCAAACTCTTGAATGAAAAAAAAGATCAAAGGAAGTGATGTCCTCTGAACTAAAAAAGAGAAAAATCTAAAAGGATCAAACTACCAAATCACTAGAACCTTCCTCTTCAATTGGGCTTAACACTCACTAACGCTATTGATCAGTTATTCCATTAGATCTTTATTCAGCATAATTCATGTTTCATATCACTTCAATTACAACTTTATCAGAGAAACACTCAAGGCTACATACAATTCATATTTGTCTCATTTTAGAAATGAAAAGCTATATAACAGAGGTATATGCAAATTTTATCCACAGTTAGTTGGAAGCCAATGTAACCACCACTATCAAATTCATCTAGCACACTACTAGAACCTCCATTAACTTAATATATACAAACTCTAGACTACATACAAGTAAATAAAAGAAATTTCCTATTTAAGCAACAGAAAGTGTGAAAATCAAGTTATATGCAGTTTTTATCCACAGTTAGTTGAAAACCACCAACATCAAATTATTAGCATAATACTAGAACTTCCATTAATGATTAATCTGATAAAATACTAATTGACAAGGCATGACCTACCAAACAATCAAGGGAACATAGTGTCAAATTTAATTGAAAGAAGGATCAAGGATTGGATAATTACCCCTATTCACAAAATTTTACATTTTTCCCTAGGTGACGGGAGTAGGGGTACATGTGAACCAAGGTTATACAACAAGCTACTTGGGCACAGCTTGGCCCAGCTACCAACCCCAAGCTCAAGAAGGCCCAAATATGAATGTAATAGGAGCTAAACCCCCACTGTAAAGAAATTCACCTTGTAGCTAACTCAATCTCAAAAACTAGCACATGAAGTGAGGACTGTCCATGACATATAAGGAGACAAATACAATAACATATTCCCTCACCAATGTGAGACATTCTAACACCCATGATATGCTCAAAAGGCCCGCAAAACCAATATAGGCCTCGTCTACTCTCTTTCTAATATAATGTTCCAATCCTACTTGATCTTCATATCGAGCTCAAAAAAAGTAAAAGAATCAGTAGATATGCAGCAGATGTTGGGGTTCAGTTACCTCGAAAATGAATATCAATAAATATATTGAAGGAGGTGAGTAGCAATGTTAAAATTGTCTCTGTGTGACCCGCGAGTCATGGTTCTTGTCCCAGGGTAAGTTGCCTACATCACAATCCCTTGGGATGCTGCCTTTTCCTGGACGTTGTGCGAACACGGGATGTTTCGTGCACTGAACTACCTTTTTAGGAGTGTAGAAGAAATTCCAAGAATGAAATCCTAACATTTCCTCTCAAGACCAAATCTTTTTTTTTTTTTTGAAACTGGTAATGTTGTATTCCTCAGCATTAAGGTATGCTGCTCCAAAAAGGTAGTAACAAGCTAGANATTGAAGGAGGTGAGTAGCAATGTTAAAATTGTCTCTGTGTGACCCGCGAGTCATGGTTCTTGTCCCAGGGTAAGTTGCCTACATCACAATCCCTTGGGATGCTGCCTTTTCCTGGACGTTGTGCGAACACGGGATGTTTTGTGCACTGAACTACCTTTTTAGGAGTGTAGAAGAAATTCCAAGACTGAAATCCTAACGTCTCCTCTCAAGACCAAATCTTTTTCCCCGTAACAAGACTTTACTGTAAAAACTCCCCTACTATGCAATTTCCAAACTGGTTTGTCGGGCTCTGCATTGATGCCAAGGAACAGGTTCAAGGTCTGGAGTAAGGTCTGCGAAAGAAACACCAACCACTCTTTGACAACATCTTGGCCCTGGAAATTAATATGGAAGATTCAGATCCCTCTAAAAGTTGCTTGCGCTTCACTTGGTTGGTAATTAGAAGAGCTTGTCTAACACACAAAGTGCTACAAAGAAGAGGTTTACAGATCTGCTCAAGGTGCTTTATGTGTGAACAAGAGGCTGAAGAAAATGGCCATTTATTTTTGCACTGCAGGATGGCTGCAGATCTGTGGAACATGTTCATTTGTATACTCGGGGTTAACTGGACAATGCCCAGAACCACTTTTGAGGTACTAACACGCTGGCAAGGAATTGGGAAGAGAGGATCAAAGGGAGATTGGTGCAAAAATGTACCTGCTTGCATTTGGTGGACACTATGGAAAGAAAGGAATAGAAGGTGTTTTGAAGGGAGGAATAGCAGTTCCCAGACGATCAAGATGAGATGCCTTAGTCTTTTGTTTTTTTGGTGTAAGCAAGATTTAGTGGGGGAATCAGATAGTTTAGTAGAGCTTATAGGACAATTGTAAATTTTTTAAAATTTGGTTTTGGATTTGAGAATGATGGCACCCCCGGGGGGTTTGTAAATCCCTCTTCATCAATTCCTTGATGAGGTCTTTTGTGTGAATACAAAGTTACCTATTTCAAAAAAAAAAAGACCAAATCTTTTTTTTTTTTTTTGAAACTGGTAATGTTGTATTCCTCAGCTGGAGACCTCCAAAAAGGTAGTAACAAGCTAGAACGAGAAACTAATTACAGTAATCCTAAAAGATCTACTAATTGTTCAGCATTTTCTATACAATGTTCTTTGCACCAAAAGTAGAAAGTTGCTATGCAGCTCTCTTTGATTTTCTGAATGTTGTGGAATCTATCTTCAAAGTTTCTTCCATTCCTCTCCCTCCAGATAGTCCACCAGATACAATGTGGGATTATTCTCCACCACTTCTTTTGTGTCTCGCTTCCCCCTCTCCTAATCCAGCAACTTAACAAGTCTGCTGTGTGCTCTGGCATTGACCATTTTGTCTCTGTTAAACTGAGAAACATAGTCCAAAGCTGAGATGTGACTTTACGATGGAGGAACAGATGATTATTTGTCTCTCTAGCGTCACTACATAACATGCATCTGGACACAATTGGCAATCCCTTTTTCTGCAGGATCTCATGAGTGAGGCAAGCTTTCCTGATTACTAACCAAGCAAAGCACTTGACCTTAGTAGGAGCCATACTTTTCCATACATGCTTCCAAGGGCCTATTTTGTTTTCAGGCATCCAGGATACCTCTTTCCTATAAATTCTACCTACAGAGAACTTGCCATCCTTATCATGTTTCCATCTAAAAGTGTCATCCTCTACAGTAGTGCCTTTGAAACCATCAATCATCTGCAATAGCTCCACAAACCTGCCTACTTCCCAGTCATTAAGATGCCTCCTGAAGAAGAAGTTCCATCCCTGTGGGGACCAGCTATCAGCCACTGTAACCTCAAGGTTAGTGCATATATTGGCCAGATCAGGGAAAACTTGCATTAAAACTTCTTGTCCAATCCATAGGTCCTTCCAAAATAGTATTTTGTTCCCAGCACCCACCTCATAACATGAATTCTTTACTAGTCTAGGCCAAAGATTCCTTATAGATCTCCATACCGATGTTTCGTAGGTGGTTGATACTGCATTGGTACACCATTGCTCTGTCTGGCCATACTTATTCAGGATTACCTCCTTCCATAGAGCATGATCATTTCCATTTAATCTCCATAACCATTTCATGAGCAAGCAATCATTCTGTAGTTTCAGATTCCTGACTCCTAAACCACCAGCCTCCTTGTGTAATTGTACAGTCTTCCATTCTACCAAATGATACCCCTTTCCCTCCTTGTTCCCAAACCAAAGAAAATTTCTTCTTAATCGGTCCAACTTCTTGACCACACTTATTGGAATAGGGAATAGGGACATCATAATCTCTCCTTTCAACAGAAAGAAAATTATAATATATATCCAAAAGTTAACCAAAAGTCCTCTCATCTCATAGGATTGGGACAACAATCACTGGCCATTTGGCTTCCAATCTACGGAAAACACATCTCTCAAACACGATATTCTGCTCCATCAAAGATGGTTTCTCAGCTTAGCTCATTTTACATCCCTAAAGGAGTTTAAAGGTATGGTTGTTAATTTGTTATTTAAGGAAAAATAGCAATGGATGATTCATCGCCATTAATTTTCCCACCCATTCTTAGGCGAGTGCTTTGCCTTCTTTGGAGCAGACAAAAGACAGCTTTTCTTTATTAATAGAGGAAAAAATTGTAATGTTGACAGAGGAAAGGATTAAAACAAATTTAAGATAAATAAGAAGTAAGAATACCACTATCAAGTTTCCACCCTCTATTAGAAAGATCTTGAACTCGAGACCACAAGTCCTCCAAGAAATCCTGTAGATCAAATATCTCAACTCTTAATAGTACAAACATTGCAACATAGGCATATAAATGATGAGGAAGGATGGGGGGGTGCAACAAACTACTTTGATTGAAGAGCACCTGGAGAATCTCACATGTTAAGCAATTTCTGTCACTCGAGTCCATCCAATGATAATATGAGAAAAACCATCAAGAACCACAAAGGAAACTATCTCTGTTATATGCTAGGAAGTAGAGACACCAAACCCAAGGCTACACATTGATTTAAGTTGTACTCAAACTGGCCACTGACAACAATCAGCCACCACATCATACACATTCAATCATGCTCTTTTTCAGTAATTTCCTTTTCAGATAACAGTGTCAATCCAGTGCACACCACTAGGGCATGGTTCCAAAGTTCACACTTTCTATCCTTCACTTCATTGTTTTTTCTTTAATTGTTTGCTTTGGAAGAAGGAAAAGGTAATTTATTTTCAAAATGATTAAGCAGGATCTTATTCATGAGGAGTGAAACTTGTCAGAAAAAACCACTTGTGAACACCAATGAGTCACATTCACAAAGTTTTCACCTTACTCCTAAGTTCTTTTCTTTAGAAAGACATGAGAAGGTGATTTATTTTCAAGAGGATAACAGGGTTTTATTCATAAGGAATGAAGCTAGTATGAAAACATTCACAGTTCCTGCATTTTTTAAATCCCAAATAGAAAAGATTTACAACAAGGCATCATCACTTGGTCCAATAAAGTAGCTTTTGGATCAATCATTTTAGAGAAGGGCAGAAGACTCATTTAGTATGGCCAATTCATAGAGGAAGAGTTGATTACGGTGGGGATATGTTGAAAGGGTTCATATTTGCTTAAAGTAAGTAAAACGAAATTGAAGCAGAAACTACAGAAGAAGATGAAATAAAGAATTTACATATTTATATTGATGCTGATAATTGTTTTCGTTTGAGGGACAAGTATATAGATAATAAATTCATCACCCACTAATCTTGAACTCTTGTCTCTATGATACTATTGCCATGATTGAAAACATAGGCTATATGATGTTGAAGGTCTTTAAAGAAAGAAAAACAAAACAGACAGTGCAAAGACACAAGCTAGTATAACATAAAAAGATTTTCACATCTAATACAAATATATACCTTCTCATTGACAACATTATTGGTTTCTTCAATATCCTCAAAGACAGAAACCCCAGCGTCAGACACACGTCTTCGAATACTTAAATAGGCTTCTACTCCAACCATAACCCTTTCAATCTCCTCAGGAACTTGCTGAAAATCGACATGAGAGGTAGGTAATTCAGCGTTAGCTGAGAAAGATGAAATAAATGAGAAGAAAGCAAACATATGATTTAGTAAAGGAATAGAAGAAATTGGCACATTACACAACTAAAAGAGAACCACAAACCAGAAAATTTATACAGACCTCTAAAATACATAAATTCCCTGTGAATGCACAAACACAAAAATGGTTGACAATCTTCAAGACACTTTGACATACTCCTCAGGCTTAAGTCTTCGTAACAAAAAAATAATTTACCGGAAAGAACCAAGCAAAAGACAATGAAATAATACAAAAACTCCTGGTTTTTGGTCTAGTGGTAAGAGCACACGCATGATTTGTGAATTAGGCAAGTGTCACGGTTCAAAACCTGTAACAGATAAAAGTGGAGAAGCAAGGAGGGGCAGGCTCATTATCCACCGAGTTTTGAACTGTGCGCCACTGACCTTGGGGATAAGAAGAAGAAGAAGAAGAAAAAGAAGAAGAAGAATATACAAAATAAGCTGAGGCACAAGCCTTAAAGCCTTCATGATCGTGACTTCAGGCATCTACAAGTATGCAGCAATACAACCCTAATTCAATGTGTAATAAAATCTTTACTATTTCCAAAAAAAAAAATGTATGTGTGATGAACTTACAAGTGTAAGCAACAGAAATAGAAATATATTCCCACACTTCACACCTTTTAACAGATGTCTTAACTTTGAGATCAATCAAGTAAGCCTCAATCTCAATCTACTTGGGATACTGCCATAAATCTTTTACCTAACTCCTTTTATGGATAAAGTTCCCTAGTTCCTATTCATATTGCCAATCTGCCAACCCAATATGTGCAGTTCAAGCTTAGTTACAATTTTGGGTACAGTAAACCAGCAAAGAGGCTTTGCTATGATGAATCTCTAAGATCCATATTTTTTCCGCCCCGGCTCGTGAAAGAAAAGAAAACAACCAGAAAAAGTACAAGCAGGAAAAAAAAAACATGTCACCCAATTGCAGGCAAGAATTGTAAAGGTTTGGCATTTTGATCAAGTGCATATTATTACCTCAACAAGTTCAGCACCACCCCAAGGAAGGCACGATAAAATACAAGTAATATAGAAGTCAGCACGTGCTTGCCAAGAGGGAATTCCTTTTTCTTCGTCCACAGTAGTCGCTGCTGATGATAATAAACTTTCAAAAATAACCACTAATGCACTCGGTTGGATAACTTTGCTGCACATCTAACAACACAAACAATCTATTAACTTCACTAACAACTACCAATTAACTCGCGACATCAGATCATACTCAAAATTGTCTGTGAGGATACAAGCAAATGTTATGCAAGGTTTCAGGTTAAGCAGAAACTGGGTAAAGAAGTGAATGAACTCAATTTGATGATAATAATCTCATGGGCGACTCTAATCCAAAAAGAAAAAGGTCACTTTGATGTTCGAATGTCGCACTCAATCCTAACTGATAGAGTAAAATCATAACAAGGTTACAGAGAGAGAGATAAGGATGCAAATTATGGTTATGAATGAACTTGGTCTTGACGAATGTTCTGAATGCTTGGATAATTTCACCCACAAAGATCGGAATCATAGATGATAAAACTTTGGTAAATGTACTTTACGCATAATTACATTCTTTACCAAATATCTCCATACCTTAACCAAAAGGCTACCAAACACCCTGCTCTCAGACCACTTAGTTTTCAAACTCAATAAAGATCCAAATAGAAAAACTTTAGAGGACTCTTAGTTGGAGTATAACATCAGAGCAGCAAAGAGGATTTCAGATTGTTTCTAGGTGCTTCTTTTGCCATGAGAAGGAGGAAACAAACAATCATCTGTTCCTTCACTGTAGAGTGACTTCCCAGATATGGTATATGTTTCAAAGCATTGTTCAAGATCCTTGGGTGGTGCCTGAGCATACTGCTGACCTACTAAACTGTTGGATGGAAGAGGGGGGAGTAAAACACAGAAAAAATGGTGGAATCTAGTTCCATCTTGCATATGGTGGTCAATTTGGAAGGAAAGAAACAATAGGTGCTTTAAGAATATTACTAACCCAATGCAGAAAGTTAAAGAAAATTGCATTAATACTCTATTTTTTTGGTGTAAAGAGGAGGGTATATATGAAGTAGATCAGGTAGTAGATTTCCTAGGCTCTTTGTAATCATGACTACTTGGCCTTTGAATTTTATTTTTTACTTTTGTTTGGTTGGGTATGCTGATGAATACAACTTTACCATTCTCAAAAAAAAACATCAGAGCAGCAAAAGTAGCAGATTCCTAGAACATACCAAAACAGTCAAAAACCTCATCAATATACGGATCTTGTTGCACTGTCCAGTCTCCAACGCATCCTGAAACGAAGGGAAAACAGCAATTGTCAAAAGGACACTGCATCCAGAGTAATACAAACCCATGTTACAAATTTGACTGCAAAATTAACATTGATGGAACTTCCTTTAACTCCTCTCACACCGCTTCTTCAACAAAGAAGATGGAAATACCAAAAGCATATAAGCAAAAGACTCTCTAAGCTCAAAACTAGGGGTAACCCAGTAGCTTTTACCCATACACTGTATATGTATTAAAACATCCACTAAAAATGTATAAATATTTAATTCTGAACCCAGTTATCATCGTGAATCAATTTGAGATTACTAAAGGAACTCAAAGATTGCATATCCTGGATATGCCTTTGTGTACCAAATTCTAAATATTTAAGCACCATTTTGCTGCATTATTAGTGAAACAGCAAGAAGAAAATTAAACAAACGAATCTAGATGTGTCTGGCAAGTTGATTTTTATAGTGTAAAAAAACAATAATGTAGCAGATAACCCCAGGGTAACAAGACTTAAGCTGTATGCAATAACAGATAAGGAGTTTAAAGATGCAAAATCGAGATAAGTGTCACTTTCATTTATTACAAAAAATAATCTTCTTCCAAAAAAAAAAAAAGCAAGGCCACTATTCCCAATGCTCAAGAATAACCAAATATTGGAGCTTGCTGACCTGTAAATTAATTTGAGTGCTCTCCACTAATTTACTGACAAATTCCTCGTTTTCCAAATTCAAAAGGCCTATCTGCAGATGGACAGAAGTGGTAAATGCAGAGAGGAGGAGGGAAAAGAAAATAACAGAACATTTATAAAAAAAAAGTAAAAAGGAAACACAAGAACAATTAATAAGCGAAAATAATAACCATGAAATGCAAAATATCCCAATAAATGAATTGATAGTGCAATTATATTAACCAAATATACCCCACCCAGAGCTACTTAAGTCAATTGTATGAATCTTATATATCCTTTTAACTCTACTTGAAAACCATCTCTTTCCCACACCCAATAATCTTGACTTGTAAGACAACTAAGGGGAATCATAATACAAGTAGTTCTTTAAATTTCAAATAGCCCTACACTGAATAAAAATATAGACTCCTGCTCAGCACAAACCCTGATGTGAGAGTAGCCAAATAAATAAATAAACCTATACAGATTCTTTGTAGATAAGAAATATAGTAATAAAACATAAAGATTGCCTGGGGAAATAAGGGCTAAGGCAACATGGTAATCGTGATGGTGGGGGTCCGATCCCCACCAAGCTTCTGTCTAGACGGAGGGGGCCAATCCCCCACCTTGTGATCTCCTCATTCATATTTGAAGGGAAAAAAGGTAACTGACACTAACATTGAGTGTGGTACTAGATCATATTTTCCCTTTCAGGAGGAGGAGGCGGAATCAGAATGGCGGCTTAGATTGGGGGATTTAGAATTTAATCAAATAGGGGAAGAGAAGAGGGGTGACTAGAAAGAGTGATGGAGAAGAGGAGGTGAAGAAGGTGATCGACAGTTATACGGGAGATAAAGCCCTGGACCTGATTGTTTCACTCTAGCATTCATTCAGCAGTTCTGGGATATTGTAAAGGACGAGGGTTGAAGAACATTCAGACCTTCCACGTTACGGTGGCACTTCTAGGAAAGTGTATATGTGGCAAAAAATTCTATACATGTTAGGGAAATTGAATCTATGACAAGGCACTTCTAGGAAAGTGGTTATAAAGATTTGGGGTAGAGGTAAATGCTTTTTGGAGAAATTACGGAGAAGTATGGGGCTTTGGAGGGGGGTTGGAGAGGACTAAACATGCCCCACTCCCCAACGGTTGTGGCCTATGGAGGACTATTTTAAAAGGACGGCAAGAGTTCAACGGGAATATATCTTTTTGGGTGGGTAAAGGGAGTAGGGTGAGTTTTTGGGGTCATAGGTAGTGTGGAAACAGTACTTTGAGACTCACTTCCCCTAACATGTATACAATTTCTTGCCAAAAAAAGATGTTGATTATCTAATTATGCATAGAATTTCTTGCCAAAACAATACTTCTAGTATACGGCCTAGTTAACGCCCTTTTGTTAATAATATTCTTACTTCATTAAAAAATCATATTTTGCCATTGAATCATTTTCCTGATTCATCTACAGTGTGTCTATTCCTGATTCGCAGAATCAAAATATATATTTCTAAAAGAACCTTGAGGCTTGCTGGAAAAATGTTTCGATAACTGTATCAGCTGCACATTTTTCTTGAGCTTCAACTGTGAAATGCTGAACCAATGTTGCTTTTAAGAATATAGATTAATTGACTATCAATTGTCTATGTATGGCATCACCGCATATACATTCATAAGTATGTGAAGAAGATAGTCAAGAGGATAAAAATAAGGATCAAGAAGAAAAAACATGCGCTAAACAGAGCTCAAACTAGAAAAGAGCGATGTATGATAACTTACCAGTGTTCCATACAGAGGTATCTTGTGAGGCAATTGCTCAGCACACTGAAGAAGGAACTGCCAAGGTATAGGGAAATAAAGCACATAATTCAGCATACAATTCAATAGTATAACACTAAGCCTCCTTGTAAGCACAAACTGGATAACTCTTGATTAATGATGGCAATAGTGCAAAGCTTTTACTGTAAGGGAACTCTAAGGCAATGATAAGTTGGAGAGGGGGATGACTCTTCAATAAAGCGAGTAATGGGACACATTTAAGAGAGCCAGAAAGCCGAAATCTACAACTACATTATATATATACACCCCAATGAAAAGACAATGCCAAAAGCACTGATTATAAAGACAGGTCAATATGCCAAGAAAATTATCAGAACTAAATTTTTTGTTTGATAGGTAAAAAGTATCCATTTGAAATTTATCAGAACTGGTAGATCTGCCAAGTGGGGGACGAGTTGACAATTTTATAAGTTTAGTTTATCACACATAAGAAACTAATCCGAAGTTTTGTTTTTATGTTAGTGAAGAAGATGCTTAAATTTTGAAACCAGACATTCTGAAACGCAATTGCTCTAAATATATTGAAGCAGTGACTCTGGACCTCATCTGCAGTTTCAGTAGCATTGAATCCAACTTCCACATTTTTACATCAATATCTAACTATTATTTGACCCAATGATAACCAACAGGATAATAGCCTTCTATCTAAGCAAGAACATTTCACATATACCACGCCTATGGAGAAGGAACTAAAAGTTCATGCGGACATCTCTTTTGGGACACACAGACAATTTTCTTTTTCTTTTCTAAGGGCACATCACATTTGGTCATTACACGAAGGAGAAACCTTTTTGAACTCCCGTCTCACTCTACCAACATGTCGTCTAAAGTATAAGTGTTTTGCCCCATGCTACTAGGATAACATGCTCAATTTAATACATTAAGTGAAATTACAGAGGGGAAAGGGAAATGAGTCGGAAACTAGGATCGTGCTTCATACATACACAACAACAACAATAATCCAGAAAAAGCAGTCGTCCTCAGGGCATTGGTTGAGTAGTAAGTACACAAAAGGTGAAGTATGGGTTAGGTGCATCTCACTCGCTCTGCTAAGTGGGAGCAGGGTGAACCAGTGTGCTCATACTTTCTAACATGTGAGCACAATTGGGGTTGAGCCAATTAACTCACATGAGCTTTCTCAATACCAACAACAAAAACAACAAGGAGTATTAGCAAACAGGATAATGTTCTTACTGGGAAAACATCGTCCCCAGAATGCTCTATTTCTCGGCGAACCAAACTATGGCATGCATCCTGCAATACCAAAAAAAGGATGAGAATTTCAAACCGTTTGAATTGGGAAATCCGTTACAACATAGAAGATGGATGTACTGACTATTTGATCTTTGAAATCTGCATTTCCAGCGTACTCAGGGCACTTCTCGCCGAGTCGCAAGAGCAAACTCCTCCAACTACTCATTCCTTTTTTCTTACAAGCAAATTACAGCAGCGAGGACTGCACTGATGCAACGAAGAAGAAGAGGGCAGGGTTTTGTACTCTTCACTGGGCTTAACTCCACTCATATACCTCTTATACAAAAGACCCGACCCGATTCAAATCAAAGTCCAAAAATTTTAGGGCTTGTTTGGCTCACCAACAAAATTTATGATACTTGGGGTTGTTTGATAGGATTTATAAAAATAGTGTTGACTTTAACCTAAAGAACATATTTCAAGTCGTTGACTTATTTATATAAAGAGCATTTAAAAAGATAAATTGAATCAATATGAATTAAATTATGAATGTCGCTTAAGCTATCTAAATTAAATTATTCTATATGAAATAATAATTCTTTCATACAGGATAAATCGAGAAATTCATCTTTTTAGGTAAGCTGAATTTAAAAGTCATGACAAGAAAACTCAATTATTAAGTAAAAAAAATTACTTATCATGTTTTTTTTTTTAAAAAAAAAGGATAGTTCTATAGTATATTGATATTAATAAGTTTGTATAGAAATTAATTGACAAAGCAATAGGAATTCACTTGAATATTAAAAGAGGATATAGTTTTATAATTTTTTTGATATATTAAATTTTTTATCTGAAAAATATATTATATCAACACCTTTAAGAGATTGGTGTAAAATTCAAATTGATCTAACAACAAAAATGTCACTCACTAAATCACTAAAGTTCAAACAGATTGTTTGATTTAAACTTTTATAGGTAAAATTCAACATTTATATATAGAATTCAATATTTATATTATGGATAAAAATTAAGTATGATGTGTAGAGTGCAAGATTTGATCTATGATGAAGAAAAACTTTTGAGAATAATTCAACTTTTAATTTATCAAGAGTATTTGAGTGTGTGTTTATGATCAATTATTTGTTTAAATATGTTTAATTTATTTATGTCGTACCAATAAGTTCGTGATATTAATAGATTTTTTTATTCATTTTCAATGCATGTACTAAATTATTTTAAAAGTCTTTCACTATGAGTGTTAATTATATATATTAATCTCAATAAGGCATACATTAACCTCATGTATGTTCCAATATATCGGAAGAAAAAGAGAATTGAAAAGAAGTTTAGAAGAGCTGAAGAAGGTAAAGGAGACTCTTCTAAGAGAAAAAAAAAGTATCGTCATAATTATAAGAAGTCGGATACTTGCCACAAATGTGGAAGATTTGGTCATTATCCAAAAGATCGCAGAGTCAAGGAAAATATTAAAAGCCTTGATGTAAGTGACAACATGAAAGATTCTGGCATGCATTAACCTCATGTATGTTCCAATATACATAATCAAATAAGATGAGATATTTTATATGATTAACTTAAATACTAATAAAAATTTAACCATGTCTATTACAATAAATTATATGTTAATTCAAACAAAATCCCGGCAAATGTCAGTGCCAAACGCTGCCTTACCATTCCCCTTGTATGATTTTGAGTTTATCCTTAGCGCCACCAGCAACGCTGTATGCTATCTGTGGAGTCGCTGCAAATGAATCTCAGTTCGTATTCTTCGATTTTAGGTCGGAGAATGGTGAAATGCGAATGGAACCTGAAATTCTCTGTTTCTCCATGGTTATTCTCATCTAAGAAAAGTACTACAAGTATAGCAACATTTGCAAGTTCGTCAGAGCTAAATGGAGCATCCATTTCAGTAGCTGAAGCTGAGAGTTCATCGTCGATCTCTCTTTGTCGCGATTCCCCCATTTCAGGTTCCTTTTTTCCCCAATTTGTCACAGTGATTGTTTCAGAAATCAAGTCGTTACAATTTACATCTAGTGGTTAATTTTTGTTCAGGGTCTATGGAGCAAGTAATGGTGGAATATGTTTTTGGGAGGAGAAAAGCAACTGAAGTTGCTCACTAGTAGGTACCCGGGTCCCGTTATCTTCAGCTCTTTTAGTGTCTAGTTTTGTGGTTCATCGTTTATTAGGTACATTTTGCCTCCATGCAATGTGCAAAATAGTTCTTTTTCCAAGGGGAAGCAGCTGTATTTCTTTATGTTATTGTGATATTCCTACTTAAATTTTTATACTTGCAATTTGGTTGGTAACAAGTATGATGGAGTGATTTTTTTATGCTGCTAGAAACTGCTCAATGGGACTAACGCTTTTGTCTTTTATATTCTCCGAATGAATCCTAGAGGTATACATATATGAACTGCGCATATTCGAAATGAAGTGCTACCACTGATAAAGTTCACAAATTGCTGGCACTCTCTCCGTTTCAATTTGTTTGTCTTAATTTCCTTTTTAGCTCGTTTCGTAAAGAACATATCTTTCCTCTCTTTTTTATGGCAATTT
This sequence comes from Solanum stenotomum, assembly GCF_019186545.1. NCBI lineage: Eukaryota > Viridiplantae > Streptophyta > Magnoliopsida > Solanales > Solanaceae > Solanum > Solanum stenotomum. Next base: position 1,588,321 of record NC_064286.1, read on the forward strand.
GGTTGGTGACATGTTGAAAGACATTTTGGTACGTTCTGCATAATTTAGTTCAAGACCACAAGATTCAAAAGTCTACTTTACTTTCTTAAATTCCGTGTCTAGTCAAAACTAGACAAACAAATTAAAACGGAGGGAGTAATGGATTTCTCTTGTTATTGAGTGTCTGTCTTATATATTTCAGTTATTCAATTCAAATTCTGAACTCTTTAGTCTGTTTGACGATTCCTTATTCCAATGAAGTGTTATCAATAATAAAGGTAATAAATTGTGTGTGACTAATTTCTCTTGGTTGCGTCTGTCTTCTATATTTCAGCTGATCAATTAGAATTCTGAAATCTTAAGTCTGTTCAAAAGTTCCTTACTATGTATATTTAACTTTTGACTACTAAATGTCTCAGCAATGCTTCTTCTTTACAATTATTGAAGATATACAAGTTAAAGCTTAAATGCATTATCTTGTTTTGAGTTCATAGCTGTATGATTATGGGAGACCACAGATACTCGCTTACTTCTTTCTATAATTGGGTATCATCAAGGGTATCATATAATTTTATCAGCGTATAATCTCCATTTCTGGCAGTGTATGGAAGCATGTTGTTCAGAAGGGGGATGCAGTTGTTGATGCCACCTGTGGAAATGGTTACGATACCTTGGCATTGTTGAAACTGGTTGCTGATAAGACACAGAGAGGTCGGGTTTATGGCATGGATGTTCAGAAAATTGCTTTAGAAAGCACTTCATCCTTACTGGACCAGTTTGCTAGTCCAAATGAGGTACTGCTGCTGCTTATTTTGTATCTCAGGGCCTAATTAGCTATGACATTTTACTGATGATGATGCCAACAAATAGACCATCCCAACTATCTAGCCGGAAGCTAGAGTGAATGGCAGTTCAGATACATCTTCCCATAAAGTTGTCATTCTGTTTGGTTTAAAGCATCTATACCTTATGCTATAAGCACATAGCATACAGTCGCTTGCATTTATTGTATAATAATCTTAATTGAAGATATAACACCAGCCTAAAAGTGTGAAGTAGTTTATCTCAGCCCTAACTTCCACTTTCCCACTTCCAAGAGTCAGGTCTTGGCATCTTGCCTGGTAACTCTACTTCCAACTCCAAAATTACTAGAACCAGCCAAACATCACTAATGATAGTCTGTTATACTACTATGCTTAACATATGCATGGATCTCTCTGTTTATGTCCTTTTCTGTCCAAAGACAACTGGAATAAGAATTAGTTTAAATATTTCACAAGTGTGCGTATGGAACAGCGAGGCTCACCATAAGACTTCATTCGAAAGTTTGCAAGACCCAATCTCATTAGTGCTCACACATGGGTGAATGGATTTAACCTGCTGTACCAGTGTCTTGTGAGCTAGATGCCTTTTATATTTTCATTCTAGTTTTTGAACATGTGAAGAAGTAGATTGAGCATCCAAGTGGCAGAACTTGTTTTCTTTTCTTGACATTCAACTATTTCTCCTTACAAATTATTTTTCGGATGCAGCTTCTTTAATGAACATTGTTCTGACAATTCTTTAATTATCTAGTTTCTTTCAAAAATGATTGTTTTTCTCCCACTTCATCAGTTCTACATACATTTGAAGCACATCTGCTGTTCTTCATGCAGAAAGAACTTGTTGAGCTATTTGTCATGTCTCATAGTCAAATGGAGGACATTGTTCCAAATGATGTGGCTGTAAGGTATTGTTGTTTCTCAATTAAAGGATGTCAATGACTTAAACTCTGAATGATCTTCTCCAAAAAAAAATTGCACCATGCTTGTGTCAGGTTAGTTGCTTTCAACTTGGGTTACCTTCCTGGAGGTGACAAAAAGATCATTACCAGGTCTGAAACAACTGTGCTTGCATTAGAGGCTGCTAAGAGAATCTTAGCACCTGGCGGACTCATCAGCATTGTAACTTATGTGGGCCATCCTGGTGGGAGGTAAATTCTTGAACCTTATGTTCATAACCATTTTCAGCTGAAAGTTCCCATTTCTGTTGTTTGAGAGTCATCATATATCCACTTGCTGACTATACATTCAAGCATCTCGACTATTTAAGTTGGAAAAGTTCTGTTCAATGGTCTTTCTCATCGTCCTCTATTAACGCCCTTTAACTTTCCTAATGACCTATGTATAAGGAAAGTATATGTATGATTATCTCGCTTGTGATGGTACCCTATTTGCAAGGGGTTTAGTTTATAGTAGTTAGTACTATGTTAGATACATATTTACATTTGTTTATCATATAGGGAGGAGTTTGAGAAGATTGAAGAATTTGCTTCGAGACTACCGGTTGAGGGTTGGAACTGTTGCAAACTACATACGTTAAATCGCCCACTAGCTCCCATGCTGATATTCTTATTCAAAAGATAGAACAGGTTTTTTGAGTTACCAAAATGAGACTTGGTATCACGTCAAAGTGAAATATTAGTGTAGTAAGTAGAATTAAAATGATTTTGTAGTTATGATTAATTTTTAGTTCAATAAATGAAAAATGAGTACAATTATATTTGTATAGCTGCCACAATAATCTCACCCTTCCATTCATGCATCATTGTAGTAGTAGATAGTAGTTACAACTAGTATATATGATGAACATGCACACATGCCTTTATTTATTATTTCTAGCTGAACGTACAATGAGTTTTTGTGCTAGCCAGGTACTAAATATTATTCCTAGCTCGTTTAAGTAATATACCTCGCTAGTGTATGTAAATTTAAAATTGTTACATGGACAGACGATGTATAGAACTTAAACTCCCCATCTAGAGAGTCTAGAGTTACATGAAGTTATTTTGGTGGTCTTCTTGTTGATTATTTGTTGTTAGTTCTAGTTCAATTTCCAAGTATGTCAACCACTTTTGACAGTCATATTCATCTACAATCTGCTGAGGATGATATTCAATAGTAGTGTCCAATTTGCAGTAGCTGTCTAAATGATCCAAATTATTAATACTAGTAGGAGTACTACTAGTATCCAACATGTATTCCCAAAAGTCCATAACTTGATCATTAGCCTTGGAAGAAGTGGGAGAGAAAGACTCTAAAGTAGCGCTATTATTGTCCATGTATTGGCCTTGATGACTACTTGTTGAAGTTGATGATGAAGAAGAATTGTATTCCTCTTTCTTCATCAATACTAATCTCTTCTTCAAATGAGTATTCCACACATTTTTAATCTCGTTATCTGTTCTTCCAGGTAAATGAGATGCTATCTTTGACCACCTGTACCATCATACACGTGAAATTAATTTCAAGACAGAGATCTACAACGTAAATTATCTCTCTTTCTCACTCACTCTGTATATACCTGTTGCCAAAAGTGCGATGTAGGTTAATAATGGTGTCCTCTTCTTGTAGGGTGAAATTCCCTCTCTTTACGTCAGGTCTTAGGTAGTTAATCCACCTCAACCGGCAACTCTTCCCACACCTCAATAACCCTATACACATACGCCGATATAATAATGAGTTAAACTTCTATACACTGGCCTGGATGCTAGCTAGCAATCAAGTCGATCACCATTGATAAATAAATTCTTAAAAAAAGATCGATGAGACACGTGTTATCTGCTACAACAAATAAAAATACGTACCAGCTTGTTTAGGAAGGGCACGCCAATTGCCATGGCCATGTTTTTGTATGAAAGAAATAAGCTTCAAATCTTCAGAAGTAGTCCATGGCCCTTTCTTCACTTTACTTTTATCACAACAAGCTGTTCTTCCTTTACCCATAATATTTAATAATATTACTTGATATATATATATTATAATATAATATATGATATGATATGATCAATAATCTCTTATAAACTCACATATACGTTATATTAGTTTCTTTCTGATGAACCAATACATATATATAGTAGGAGGGTTTAAGATGTCTAATAAGGAGTGGGTCCATCCCAAGAATTTCATGTGGACCCTAATATATTAATTAAAAAAAAAATAAGTAGTATCTGATGAAGTTATGTTTGTACATGTATTTTACGAGAGAAATGTTGAAGTTTTGCGAGTAAAAAGTAATTTGAAGTACTTAAAAATGAGTCAAAAATAACCAATACACCATTTCCAAAATTGAAGAAATATTGAATAGAATTCTACAACTATTAATTTACATATTTCAAAAATAACCTCTTTATCTTCACGAGATAGTAGTAAGATTTGCATATATTTATCCTCCTCAGACCCCACTTAATAGAATTTTATTGAATATGTTATTATTGTTAATCAATATATTGAAAATACGCACATAGTAAGATTTATCACAAAGAAATTATGTAATGGAATAATTGAAGTTTCTTTCACTCTTAATTTATCATAATCCTAGCTTATTTGAGTTTTGAAAAAGGAAAACTTCTCGATGGAAATCGTTTTATTTTTCAATTTATTACTATTAATAAGCAAATCAACAGTATTGTAAGATTATTGAGCTATAATAATTTTAAAATGTTCTTATCATAATATATTATTGTCCATTTTGAATTAAGATAGCATAGTTTTCTTAAAAAATCTTACATCATTAAAAATATCAGACAACTTGTAATTAATCTTTTTAATTATCAATATAAAACTTTATTCACGCTTCGAAAGTATCAGTCCACGAACTTGGAGATATTCAATACTCACAAATAACAAAAGAAGAACACGTGTTGAGTCATAGATATATAATATATAATATAATAATTTAGAAAGATAAGTGCTGATTTTCTTACCTACATTAGACCAAAAGTGGACATCCATTTACACAGTGATATATATGTTGTCACAGTTAGTTTGGTAGGATTTCCTAAAGCGTTGAAACTTTTTTTCAACTTCCAACATATATAAATAAATATATATTTCCCATACCGAATTAGTAGAAAATTCATATTATAAAAAATAATTTTCACAGTTTATCTCTCATCAAATCAGTTCATTGAATAAATGCACAATGAAAAACAATTTTTTTTATTAAAATAGTGAAAAGCATCTTAATTTTTCTCTATACAAACATTACTATATTATTTTTTTCTCACCAGTTTAATTAAAATATTTGTGCAAATAGCGGTTGAACATTTTGTAGCGGAAAAATATAGTGTTTTTTAGTAGTGTTTTTTGTGCCTTGTGTAAAAATATTACTCCTTTAGTTTTCCACATATCTAGTGGTAAAGTTGTGTTTTTAATTTGTTTATTTTTAAATAAAAAGAATCAGAAAGCTGCTAAGGTGAATTGTTGTGACAATACACTCTTTTGTCATAGTTTAATTATGTGATCCAGTACCATTAATTGTTGACATATATACATACTAAAAAGAGATGATTTTTTTTTTTAAAAAAAGAAATGCATGGGACAGTCAGTTTCACAATTCTAAAATGACAATTAAACGTAATTTTTCCTTATTAAAATGGATAAGGAATTAAAAGCAGCATGCATTTAGCATTTGCCTCAGAAAATAAAAACTTCATCTGCTCAGCGCGGAGCCAAAATTTTCACTTAGAGAATTTAAAATATAAAGAAGTAGACATATGAATAATCAAAGGGGGTATAACATCTCCTATATATATATATACCTAAAAATTATTTTAATCATATATAAATAGTGTAATTTTTTGCCGAAGATGATTCGGATGATCCCTAACCATAGGGTAGCTCCCGTTCACTTTTGTTTGTCCGCTTTAGACTTTACTCGTCTCTTAAAAAATAATAGTTGATATGAGGATTTGACATAATGTCATATTAATTGATTGTTGGTATTAGGTCTTGGAAAATAATTGAAAATAAGTAATTAATTGTAATACTTAGTAAAATATGAATATTTTTTTTGATTTGTTAAAAATGTCAAGTAGTAAAAGCAAAAATTGATTTTTGGAATAATGAACGAGTAAAAATAAATGGAGGAAGTATATATGCCAATATTTGTTTTTAGATTAATCTTTATTCATTTATTTATTTTAAATATGAATTACGGTATTGTTTGCATTGCTAGCGTAAGATTTGATGACTTTTAAGAACCAATAATAATAATCTCCTATATATGATCAGTTATAATTTAAACAAGAATATAATACCTATGTGCTTCATTTATAAAGAATTGTATATGTTTATAACTTTTTAAAAAATAGTTTAAGTAGCCTGTTATCCTAGGGAGTTGCCACTTGGGATCACACAAAACGCCACATTTCAGTATCATTAATTAGTTTTTGCCAAATATAGTTGACGTGTCATGACTTGCAATTTGTGTTTTTTTATGACCACAAAATTTAATGACATGACATGATTAATCTAAGCATAGTGGAATTGTAAATTTGATAAAAAGTCATATATCAGTTGGACTTGAGAACCATCACAATTAATGCCATTTCCTAATTAAACACCTAGTCACGTATAATAATTTTACAAATTGTGTTTTTCTATGCATGCATTCTTAATTTTTAATATGTTTTATTTGAGTTAAAAGTATATATATATGTGGCAAATAATTAGTTAATGTATTGAATTTGGTTGGAGGGTGAAAGGCACATAATATTTGACACGCACCAAACTTGTGTTATCCGCATGTATAGTCTTAAGCTCCTCTTACAGTATAAATAATATTATTATCAATATCATATTAGCCTAGGTGCTTATAATTTAAAACAAAATTGGTAAATTTTCATGAATTTATGTCTCTAATTCCCAAACAAATCAACTACACGTATTTTTAATGTTGTCAATGCCTATTTGAAGGGCCTGAAATTGATGACAATACACTCTTTTGTCACATCAACTTACAAGTAGCTAATATCAGTAATCATCAAAAGATGTGGTGCAGTGGATAAAATTATTCCTTTTTTAATCAATGATCTTGTGTTTCAACCCTTAGTATGGAGAAATCTACGCTGCGCAAATCAAGAATAATCGAATTCCAATGCCGGAGACGGAACACCAATGGAAAAACAAATACCAATAACGCTTTTATCATCATGTGAATTTGGTGGTTTGAACTTGTAAGCACATGAAACTTTCAAAGTGTTCACACATTGGCAGGTAAAAGGATCCGTGCATTATCAAGATTGCTCTACTTTTGATTGACAGAGTCACTTTTATCAAAAGGTAGAATCCAAAATAGGTGAAAAGACGGCAGAAAAAATGGGACCATGTTTGACAAAATATTGTTTATGGTTGCAGCATTCTTTGACAAGCTAAAGAGTCCAAATACTCTTCACCAACAACTATGAGTTATGACAATGATTGAAGTGGTTTTTTTTTTTTACCAATGAATTGGTAAAGTTTTTTTTTGTTTTTTTATGACCGTGGTTTCCAAGCCATCTTTCGTACACCTCGACTAATTGCACTTGATACCTGTCACCTTCCACCTCCACCAACAATAGGTAATTCTGTCTACAAAAGCAAGGGCAGATGAAAAGAATCACCTAGTGTTTTTTGTCTTTGTTGAGTTTTGAACATGAAACCTCAAGTTCTCACAAGCTTATCTTAGCTAAAGGGGTATATACATATGGTTTGCGGCTGAGCAATTATGTGCATATTTGAAGGGAGTAATAGCCTCCTCACATTGCAGCAAGAAATGGAAAAAAAAAAAAGAGACTACATATTAGCAAATTAAACCTGAATTTAACATAAGGTGCAGACAATCACAAAATGTTCAACCAACCACAAGTTTTTCCTGTTTATTCCAATCGTACATCACCAAAAAAGGGAAGAGAAGAAATGTTCATCCCAAGTTCATGGAATATAGACAGGGCATCTAAGTTTTCACCAAGTTAAGTGCAACCTAGAGACTGCCACCCCTAAGTGCAAGAACAAGGTGAAGAACAGAACCACCTTCGATATTGTAGTCTTTAGCTGTCTTGTCATCTGCTAGCTGTTTTCCAGCATATATAAGCCTGCATTAAACCAAAAGTACAAAGTGTAAATCCACTGTCTCAAACTGCCAAAAACAAATAACAAACTATGAACACAACTTGTATCACATAGGGTAAAGATAAACTGGGTAGGTAGTTCACAAAAATAGATATATCAACAAGTTCAATATCTCCGAGCCACTGTTCACCATCTGCCCATATGATGAAGGTGAAATCCTACAACATCTCAATTAGTACACCATGGATTTCCATGAACTAAGAAATGGTATTCCAGTAAAAGCCATATCCTGATGTGCTATAGTACTATAATGATCATGACAGACAACAAAAAGTCTGCCAAAATGGTTAATGAAGCGAAATTTAATGTTTTCATATTTTCTATTATCTCAATCAGATAAGATACAAACACCACAGACTGAGCACTCATATAGTTCTGTTTTTTGGCATTCACTGTCACTGATAAGAAAGGGAAGAAGCAAACTTGTCCAAATTATTATAACAAACTGCATGTTGGTTATATCTGTCTACTTGCAAGAAAATCCTTTTACGAAGCCAAGACTAAGCGAAATATCTCTCAAAAGGAGAGATAGAATTGAATGTCTCTAGGGCATCGGTCTAGTGGTAAGAGTGCAATATGTGATGTGGGTATGTTGGTAAGGTGCACATCTTGGGTTCGAATTCTGCTGAAGACAAAAACCTTGTGTTTAAGAAGGGCAGAGGGGCAGAACATTGTTGATAGAGTTTCGAATCATTCACCACCCCAAGGATTTCATGATTATCCAAAAAAATAATAATAAAATTTTACACCAAACTTAGAAAAACAAACACCAGGATGCCCACCATTTTTCTGGCAATGCTAGCAGGCAGGTATGAAATTAGGCTGATAAAATTCGGCTAATGAGAGCAGATGCAGATTACAAGATCTGTAAGACCTGCTGATTTTTCTAGACAATGTATTAAGCAGAATTGCAGATGCAAGACCTGTTAGACCCGTCCACTATTTACAACGCTCTTAACCTTAGCACTACTAGTTTTTTTTTAGAACTACCTGACATATTTCAAGTCATTAAGTCTATAATTTTATGCTGTCAAGTAAACCACACAAAAGTTCAATTGTATAATCCAAAACCTAGGGTATACCCCAAAATGGACATGAGGATTTCACATTTCCTCTATCCTTAAAATACACTGCATTTAAGCAAATCATATGGGACATTCAATTGTCACAGTATGGTCTACAGATGATTACAATTATGGAATCGGGCATAGTAGAGCATTGAATAATAGAAGACATTTTAAGTCCTAAAAAAGTACAGTTATTACGGGAATGCTAGAAATACCAGGGAACGGAAACATGACAACCTGCACAGATTTAAAGGGAATTCCAAAGAAGATTCATAAGCCAGGCACACAGCATCACACATACAACATAGTGTGGGGGAGAGGAAGCAGTATAGCATGGGGAAGAGGATAAAACACAAACACTGAAAACCACAAATCTAGTGTATGCAATTTGAATGAAATTAAGGAAATACAAACCTTTGCTGCACAGGAGGTATTCCTTCTTTCTCCTCAACACGCTCCTTGATACGATCAATGGTGTCAGTGGGTTCAATGTCAATCTCAATTTCCTTTCCAGTGAGAGTCTTCACCTTGATCATGGTTCCTCCCCTGAGCCTCAGAACAAGATGAAGAGTTGATTCTTTCTGAATGTTGTAATCAGCCAGGGTTCGACCATCTTCCAATTGTTTCCCAGCAAAAATCAGTCTCTGCTGATCAGGAGGTATGCCTTCTTTATCCTGGTAAGCAACACATCAGCTCTAAGTAAAATGAGAAGAACAGAAGATTGACTGTTACATGTTAGCACTAACGCCAACAGTTAACAAATACTACAGAAGAGAAGTGGACAAACCCAGGATAGGTCAGGGCAGAGACAGCAGAAGAAGGGGGGGGGGGNGCTTTGACAGGGACTGTACAATTATGAGGTTTTCCTTGTGCGTTATGGCGGGCTCTTACATTTCGTGGGTTGGTCATATTTTGGCAATGCATATTACAATATTAAGGTTGACTTTAAATAAACTAGTTAGAAAATAAAAAACTTAGCATGGGCCTGAGCTGTATTTGATCGGGTCCCTCTAGCCTCAGAAATAGGAAAAAACATGGTTTAGGGAGCATAGATCTCTAGCATCTGGGACAGACTTTACCCATTTCCCTCCGTAATGAAAGGCTCCATCCAAACTTACAGAACTGAAAGAGAAAATTAGGGACCTACTTGACAAGGGGTTCACTATACCTAGTGTCTAAACAAGATAAAAAAGCTTCAAAACAAGCTACAAACAGGTGAATATCTTGTAACAGTGGCCTAAGGGATATCATAAAGAGCGTGATAGCACCATCAATCGTCTTCACATGATGTACATTCACTCCAATAACATCTCGATGAAGATTAGAAAGGGTCAGCAAGAAGTGAAGATAACCTTCGAAAGTGAAACAGGGACTTTACGTGGACCATCCAAGGTGATAAATGCTCCAGAACAAATATTTATCAAAAGAGAAGAACAAACAGTAGAATATTTAAACTTAAGCCACCATCAATCACACACAAGACTACATTCTGGTGTTAACACATCATTGCATGCTTCTGTCTGTTTTCTATCAAATATTGCTGAAAGTATGCAATCAAAATCTGGTGTGTTTACATTCAGGACATACTTATAATTCAATATATTTAACCACCTGTAAAGAGGCATAGGAAAGTTCTTTTTTTTCAAAAGAAAAGACTAAAGTGAGTTAAAGGTGATGCAGGTAGCTTTAGAGAGTTTATCATTCATAAGTTGGACATCAATTTGAAGTGCATATCCCATTTATGCACAACTAGGACAATCCAGACCAAGTGCATTGTATGTGCCAATAAAAGCCTGTATCTATTGAGGCTCCAAAAGACAAGCTTTCTGGTACTGTATTTGACAGACCATCCGTATCTAATGGAATAAAGCTTATGTGGAACAAATTCAGTTTCCATCAGCAGGCAATGGAAAGATCAATACTTGCAAAATAAAAATAACATGTAACATTAACAAAATAGCATTTTTGCTTCTCAAAAAAACAAAACTAATTAGGCCCCCAAGGCCTAGCTCAAATGGCAAAAGGTGGAGGATTTGTCGCTTAGGTCGCAGGTTTAAGCCCCACACCATGCAAAGCGAAGCCCGGTATTTAAGTGGAGAAGGGTAGAGAGGTGAGCCCATTATCCACCGAGTTTAAAAGGCTGTGATTGGTCCACAGGGCGGGTCACAGACGGATTTCTCGGTTATCAAAAAAAAAAAACTAATTAGCATCTTTTAATTATCATGACCACCACTTTCCTTCACTAGACTTAGAGCCGGGTGCAACTATATAAATCTTTTCCAATTATATAGTTTAGTATCTTTATTGTTTTACAAAGTACTACTAACAAATGTGTCATTTAAAACTCAAGTTTCTGTAATCCAAAATTTTCCTCTTGTCAAATAATTGCTCTTATATGTTTATGTATAAGATTTGATAGTCCCAGAACTCATTCATTTGGGTCTCTTCTAAATTAAAATAGGTTCCTCAGAGTCGGAGTTAGATTTTTTAATTTATGAATTCAGAATTACAAAAAATATTTTTACTTACTGAATTTTGAATAGATTATTTATCTATATCAAAAGAAATATTTAACACACATATAAAGTTTGAGCTAAAGTTACTAAATTTTACCGAATCCATAACTTACACGAAGACTCAGCCCGTGAGAACCCCGGGTCATTCTTTTTCCTGATATAATACAAAAAAAATTCCCAATAGGATGAAAGAGGTTTTATTCAAACTTCATTCAGATGGCAAGGGCATTTTAGGACCAAACTATTAACCAATGACATTTTTGTTCAATTTCACATAGTTTTAGGACATCTTTTACCCTTTTTCGTAAAAATAAGACATAGATAAAGGTTATGGTACATCCTTCACCCACAAAAATTTGGTCCAAGGGGCTATGTATTACCAAAAAGGGTTTGAAAGTATCTTGTTTTATTGGAAACATACTTAAGTATATGAAATACTCCCTCAATTTCAATGTTACTCCCACAACATGTATAAGGTAACCTTGTCCACCAAATCTAGGATAAATGAGACTAAATCAGCTAGTGCTTAGAGCCGGTGCAACTATATTTTTTTTATATGACTAATTCCAACGAGATACCTGTCACCTCAAACCCAGGTAAATATGTCCACCAAATCTACAACAGATGGTACAAAATCAGCAAGTGTTTAGAGTTGGTGCAACTATATATTTTTTTTTAATGACTAATTCCAACGGAATACCTGCCTCACTCCCACAACACTCACTCGCACAACATGTATTAGGTGACTCTGTCCACCAAATCTAGGATGGATGAGACGAAATCAGCTAGTGTATATCCAGAAAACTAGTGTATTTAATAAATGTCATTAATGCCAGTATTTTTCAACGGAAAACATATCTGGTTTTAGCATATGCTTTGTACTTGCGGCCAACTATGATACGTCCATATCATTAATTAAATCAGCGAAAAAAAGCAAAAATTCCATCTAAATTAAGTAAAACCAAACTAAACCCACTCACACACATCCCTTTTAATCCAAAACAAGCCATTGAGACGTGATACCTGTCACCTCACACCCGCAACAAGTATCAGTGCCTAACTATGCCCACCAAAGTTAGTACAGATAGAACAAAATCAACTATTGAGATCACGAATTGACAAACACAAACACGTTGAGCAATTATACGTATCATATCAATCTCCACACACATAACAAGATGCAAAACCCTAATTTATGAAAACAACAGCACAAAATTGTGAAGCAAGAAAATAGTACCTGAATTTTGGCCTTGACATTGTCAATGGTATCGCTGCTCTCAACTTCGAGGGTGATGGTCTTTCCGGTTAGGGTTTTCACAAAGATCTGCATGATTGATTGATCGATCGATTTGGCTCCTACAGAAACAGCTCGTTCCCTTTACGCTAAGTTTATCAAGCACAAAAAATCGGATGAAATAATAAGGAAAAAGAAAAGGAACCCTATTTATTTGTTCTATTCTATTGGCCCTAAAAACAAACAAATTTCTGACCCCATCAAATATATTCCTTTCTTATATAACCCACCTTTTTTTATTCTAATAGGACACAAACAACATATATATGGTAAAAGGTTTTTAATTACGACTAAATTTCAGAAATAACAAATATAAATACATAATAAATATAATAAGTCTCTATAGTTATAGTTTTGCTAATTGCTCTATGATTAGACTGATAATTTCGCTTAATTGATACTAATCTCTCTATATATATACTAATATGAACAAATATACAAAATAAAAAAAAATAATTTATTACATATATACAAAAAGGGACAATTATACAATTGTAAAATATACAAACTACGGTTCATACAAATACCCGAGCTTCTTCAGAAAATTTGAGATGAAAATTTATGAAATATCGTGAAAAATTGTAATATATACAATAAACAAAAAAAAATTGATTTACACACATTTTGGCGGTTACCTGAAAATGTGATGCCACAATCGAGAGGGGAATCGTGCATATTCAAAATTCAAACTGATATGGGTGAGGGATTTTAGACGAAATCGTAGTGAGTGGGGAGACAAGATATGCGACGTGATTTGTATAAAAAAGATACAGTTCTGTTTTGATTTATATTTTGATACAAATCTGTGTGGGTCCTGGTTCTATAGCAAGAATTGGGGAAACTGTAGTCACGTATTATAATGTTCTTAAACTGTAGCTATAGTACTTAATATAGTCTAAAGGTTTGATATTCTGTATAATTTACCCAATACACTATTTTTTAGATCTTAGAAAGTTTTTCTAAAAAAAAAATTAATTCATAAATATGTTATTTTAACTTGACTTTAACTGATATGTATGTTGTGTTGAACTTTATGATGTCACATAGAATTTGTGTCTAACTTTATGATGTCACATATAATTTGTGTCTACTTGTGCACATTCAAAATTAAAGGACATAGATACATTACTAGCTTATTCATGTATCTAGTTCGGTAGTAGTATAGAGCATGCGTCCGGTGTAGTATTAATGTAGGTTTGGCTTTTGGTATTTGATATTATTTGTGATTTATTGTGTTTAGATGACCGCACTTTGTCGTAGTTGTGACAGTTCTTTGCATATATGTGCTACACTGTTTTGATATTAACTGTCATATTACTCCTCCCTATCTTTTTTTATTTTATTACTACAATAATTTGCACGAGGCAAAGATCTTTCGAAAACAACCTTTTGATTTCAAATGAGAAAGGGATGGGTGGCTTCCTTATATGAACTCAAGCAATCACTCCCTTGAGAGTTGGTTTTTGGGATTGAATCAGACCCAAAATTAATTCCTTTACGTTTGTTGCAGTTAAAAATGGTCATATGTTTGAATGGAATCATGTGGCTCACTGGTAATAATAAGTATACAGCAAACCATTTATTTTGAATGTTCTCTAATTCTGGATGTCAAAAGTACTCATTCTCACTTGACATACGTAGAAATTCATATATGAAGCTTGAAGGAAACAACACATTGACAACAATACTTTTGTTTCATATCTGAAGCAAACAACACATTGGCAATACTGCTGATATTCATTTCACTGTAAATGAGTTACAAACATGTTAAAGAGTGTGTGGGCGCGCATGAGAGTGAGAGAGAGAACCTGTTGGCGGAAAAAGAAGGAAAACTACTCGGAAATTCATTCAATTTGTGGTTGTCATCTGCTAATCCCACTGCTTTCAGATGTAGTACGATGAAATAGAACGAAAAAAAGAGCAATAATTTACAGAATGCGTCCATGAAAAAATGAATGTAACTTGACATCAATCGTTCATCAGCTAGAGCATACTCTGTGTTCCCTAAGCACATTTCTGCGGTGAGGAGGATCTCTTAGTGCTGGTTGGTTCTGTTTTTGAAGTGTTTGTACCAAAGATGAACCACAACTCTGAAACTTTCACATGCCTTTGGTCAGCTTTAGACACATGCAAAGATAATGAGACACGAAACAAAATGTCACTGTAAGTTTATATGATGGGAAATCACACATACCTGTGTTTACTCTATTGCTTTCACCGAGCACTACGGTTAAGCAAACCTTGGAATGACAGATAAAGATCTTTGTTTTCCGTCCCGAAAATCTCTTCTGATTTTTTTAAAGTTTCCTAAATTTATAATGGCAAAAAGCATTCAGTAATTGAGTAACAAATAGGAGGAATTCACAGGATGCGAGCTAATGCAACGAATAAGGCTCATCACCTCACGAGACTGCTTTTGTGCATTTAATTCCTTAATGTTGGTCAGAAATGCACTGAACTGCTCATAGGATAGACGACTCCTGCATCAACAACAGCATATACTGTCAGGTGAAAGATCCTTCCTTACTAAAAAAAAAAATTAAACAGAGAGAAAGTAGTTTAGCTATCCACCTAGCTTGTCGGAAGAACTCCTTCCCATCAATTCGAGGAGTTTGACCTAGTAATTCGCATTAATAAAAACAGATTAGAGGATCATACATAAACCAGTCAGTAACAAGATTTTCTGAAATTATCTCAAGCAAGAATGCCTTTGTAAATGTGCAATACAGCAGAAAAAAGTAATATTTGCAAAGCTCACAAAGAAAATTGAAAAGTTAGTTCTTAGGAACCTGGCAATGGGCGTGACTTAGGAGGGGAGTTAGCTGCTGATGACTGTTGACTTGATGGGAAAAAAGATGACATTGAACCTCGTCCCTCATATTGAGAGTTTGTTGGAGAGTTGACGCCAGACGTCCTCTGAGGAGATCCAGCAACAGAATATCTTCTAGGAGATACACTAGCAGAGATTATTTTGGGAGTCCCAGTTGGAGTAAGGCGCGGTGTTATGTAAGGTGTCATCATGGAATATCTTTGCAAAGTTCGCTTTGAGGCTGGATCCAAGAAAATGGAACAAAGTTAATTTCTTTTGCTACATTATGATATTATAAGCAGAAAACATAATGTTCAAATACCATCATCATTAATTACTGTGCTGTCCATAGAACCACTGAAAGAATGGTGTGCTGCATAGCTGTTCACCTCCTCTGCACGATATTATCATCAAAACCAAATTTAGAACATCAAAGATAGAACACCATATCTTGAAGCAGCCAAAAGTGTGACATAAAATCTTGAACATGATAAATGAGCACATAAGAGGAAATACATATAAATTGAAGCCAAGACATACCCTTCACGGAATAGGCCTTATGGGTAGATTGGTCGTAAGTGCCAATATCAACAGTTTCAGCTGGCTGAAGATGCAGAAACAAGATTGGTAGTTTAGTCTAGCAGAAGCACAGGATAGAAAAGAAAATGGTCTTGCTCTAATGCTACTAAAGGGCAGAAATTTGACTAGCGCAAATATCTGAATTCCAATTTTATTACCAAAAAAAATCTTTAAGGAAGTTTAAGTAGGGATTTGGATATGAATTTGATTATATTTGAAAAAAATAGTATTTAAAGTTAAGTTGAAAAAAGGGTATATGGAAGTTGGAGTAGTGTTTGGATATGCATTTAACTTGGAAAAAATGTTGAGGTTTTGTGTGGGAAAAAGATTTACAACCACTTTTTCAAACTTGAAAGACTCAACTTCAAGTTGGAGCAAAAAATTGACAATGTATGACCAAGCAGTTTTTTGAAAAAGGAAAAAATTGTATGTCCATTGGGCCGTAAGTTATTCTCTACATGATTTTCCTAAAATGAAATGTGAAGAGATCAAGATTCTGAAATCTTACCGATGAATTATCATCACTAAGAGACTGCACCAATTGCCTTTTAAAAGTCTCCAACTGTAAAAATAAGAAAGCAAGTTTATGCTATGCAACAAGTAAGCAATAAATGACATAGCAGAGGCAGAAGCTACAACTAAGATTTCAATCAAACAATCAGAGGCATGGAAACCACTATGTCAGGTTGAGGACATATTGATAAATCTCTTTCTCCTATAATGAATGCTCTAACTTTGTCATCGAATGCGGCTCCTAATGAAGAAGTAAGAAAATTGAAAGGTGAGACTGCTTTCTCATCACAATATAGAGATATGGAAGTTGACGGATCTGGCTTCTCTGAGAAAGAGTATAATGTACCTGAATCACTGATCTCTAAGGTGGAAAATTCTCACTATATAAGCCAATTTAGGCCCACTTCGCAGTCTAATGTGATTGATGATTTATAAAACAATGACCAAAATCTTGGCTAAAAGTTAATTGCCCCTGTGATAAACTGTTCAAAACCTTCCACCAATGTAGCATCATACATAGCAGCAGTGCTATAGATAACTCTTTTTTTGGTCCAATAGTTGATTCACGGGATAGGAAAATCTAAGGATGATGGAGGTATGCCTATCACAGCCTTGAAAATGGGCCAATGGGATAAGCTTTAAAGATAAATTGCATTGGTTGCCTATCCTAATAATTCATTACTTTTATCATGCGCTGCGTATCTGTATCTTTCCTTGTTATTCACTACAACAGGGATCTCAGTTTTTCACTGACCAAAAAGAGTTATACACAAGAGAATTATTCATTTCCTTTTCTAGTTTTATACTTTGGAACGGTTATCTTTATTGATTCATAAAGAAAAGAATATGTCATCAGGGATCCTGTGACTGGTAATATGGTTAAGTTCTTGTTTCTCGTTACTTTACTGCTAATATTTGCTAGACATACAAGCAGTTCAACGTTAGTTGTGAAAAGGTTCTCAAAAAGGTTTATAGTTTCTTGAACTACTCCACTCATAACCTTAAGATTTGGATTGGAAACTCAAATTCTTTACATGGCATTAAAAGGCAAACTTCGTAAATTCATTTTCACAACAGCTTTGTCTCTACCTATTGTATCATTTTGGACTCTCTCTCTGAATTTAGTTCATCGAGCCATAGTTTTGCTCAAAAGTCTCATTTCTGTTTATCCTGCTGAGCCTTCTCTCTAAACTACAAATCTACTCTTCCAATTGTAGAACCTATTCTCTATGCTCCAGGCATACTTCTTAACATGCTGAGCCTTCTCTCATAACCCCTGGATTGCCCACTCTTCATATTGTTGAGCCTACGCTCTAAGCTCAAGACCCAAACCTCTTGAGCCACTTTCGATTTATCAAATGATCTAAGGGACTTCAAACTGCAATCAATTAAGTTGAACTCGATGTGCCAAATCTTAATTTCATCAGATAACCAAGTAAAAATAACTTAAGGGGCAGTACAGCATAGAAAATTAATCTAGTAGTATCCATGAACAGAGGTTTCACAGACATCTACTTGAAAATCAAATATATATTCTAAGTAAGGATATAGATCCCCTCAAGAAACAATCGTTTCTTTTTACCTACTTACATGATAGTCTTTACATTTAATTACATCCCAAAATGTTTGAAAACATTCATATAATAGTAGTGTAGTTTGTAACTTCCACAAAGAATTCAAATTTATTTAAGTATTCAAACTTCAAATCTTGATGTGGTGATATTTCAATCAAACCAGCTTTTCACTTATTACTATAAGGTTCTCTTCACTATTACTAATACAATATAAACACCAAATTAACATTTTAAGCTCAATATACGGTGTTAGACTGTATATTGAACTTAAAATGTTAATTTGACGTATATATTACCATATGGGACAGAGGGAGTGCCAGGCAGTAGCATTAACCCATGACTAATTAAAGCATAACCCTCTAAAAAAATTATTAAACAACGTTCAACTTAAATTAAGATATTTTTCTCCAATAATCCAGCAGAAGTTCAACAACAAAAATTTAAAAGAGATAACTAGTTTATCACCTTCGCTAAATCTCGACCCATTTTCTTTACTGTCATAGCCAATGAATCCCTCTCCTTCGTAAGCTTCATCTGTCATTTTTTTCAAAAAAGTTAGATTAAGGCCATTCCATTCCAAACAAATGCAAGCGTTAGTAATGAAAAGACAAGCAAATACAAGCAGTACATTATCTTCACAAGTAAATTGCAACCGCAATTCATTTTCATGACAAGCCTTCTCGAGCTGAGAGACCTTGTCCTGGAGCTCCACAATGACCCGATCCTTGTCGTTAAGCTTCTGACGAAGTCTCCCCGTCTCCGACTCAAGTTTGGTAACACGAGAGGCTATAGCCATGGAAGTAATCTTCCTAGCAAGATCCAACTGGTCGTAAGGGTCCGTCGGAGTGACCGAGAGTATTTCATCGGAAAGATGAAAGTCCGGCCCGGTACTCCGGCTACTATCGCTGCTGCTGTTCAGAGACATCTCCGAATTCCCAAAAACCCTAACGCCCAATGATGGAAATTTGGAAAAAAAATGGATTACGGAGAATACAATGGAGAGTTTGAACAGAAGAAATGAGGTAATTAATGAGTTAATTAGGAATTAATTCAATTAATTTTGATTCCGTTTTGACTTATGTTTTTGAATTTAAAAAATGATTAATTAAATTAAAGAACAAATGGGACATGCTTTACGGTGGTTTGTCTCATTTCGGGGTTTGAATTTATTATTTGTTTTCCCTCCAAAGCTTAATTGTCCTTTTCGGTTTAGTCTGCTTTGGGCCTATGGGCCCTAATTTAAACCCGCTAACCACTGTACTTCAGAATTGATTATTTACCTATCAATCTCTCCTCTCTTGCTTCCTCGCCTCTCTCCCTCTCTCGTCCCTCTGTATTTGTATTTGTATATTCAGTATCAATTATCTAATGAGTTCTGTCTATTTCATGTATACAATAACAAATATGCATTGATATATCCAGTATATCTATGCATAGTTATATATTGATTCTGATAGGACATTGATATATCTAGTGTATTTGTGATGTATTTAAAGTATTTTGTGCATAAATACATCTATCTAATATCAAAGATATATACATAGATACATTCTTAGAAAAGAAAAGGAAGATATAATTGTCCAAATACGTGTATATATGCATAAATACATGTATCAACTATAATTTGGAATCAATTTTAACTTGTTGATTGACATTACTTTTAATCTCAAACCCCACTTTGTGAGATTATATTGAATATATTGTTGCAGTAATTCAATGCAATTATCCTATTGAAGGTGGACAAATAATTAAATACCATGCCCGGTAGTTTAGAATCTAAACTTTATATGTCATGGGGAACCATTATTCTCTTCGCTTGGGCAAACAGCTCATTCCATGTATGGTAGCAAAATGTTAATCACGAAATTACCCAATTGACCAGTATAATTAAACCCCAAATTCAGTTGATGGCAATCATTTATCTACTAAAATGATTTAAGAAGTATCCAAGAACGAAGATAAAATGGAGTAGGAGTTCTATTTTGAAACAGGTATTTTAAGAATTAAAAAAAAACATATTGGGAATGATGGTAAAGTATTTAATCAAATTAAAAGTGCTGATACGAGAAAAGGTTTATAGTTTAGCTATCATTTTCTGATGTTTCTCTTCCCGCTTTTTCAATTAATATGTTTACTGTCGTTGGAAGATATCTGAGGCACAGCAATGCAATTAACCAAAATAATGTGAATTTGGACATCAGTATACAATCATTAAAAGCATTCACATTCATACGTTCAAATGAAGCAATCAAGTGAGGTGCAGGGTGTCCTAATGGACTCCTTTCTCCAGCAGAATTAAGATTACAAAGCTCATCCGTTAAGGAGCGTCCATGTCGCGGATTCCTTGCAAGAGCAACAAACCTAGGGCTTGCGAGGCGGCGAACTGCTGCTGTTACTGTTGCTGGGGCTCCTCCCTCTTAAAGGCCTGCAATTTTATGAAGCACCAGTATATCATAACCAACAACATAATAACAACAAACATAATTATCAGTCGTTTCTATATTCAGGTTGCAAAACCATCTGCAAAGTGTCTTGTAGCTCTGGAGCTTAGCTTTCTCCAAATGTAAGGAAAAAACCACCATATGAATGACTAACTAAAGCAAGAATCCAAAACAATAGCAAGAGATTACACGGAACTCACCTTCTCTTAGGACTGCGACTCTTTGAAATCTTGCGGGGTCCCTAAAACAATAAGCAAATTATATCCACATCAAACATAATTGTTGACCCAAGGGAAAAAACAAACAATCTATCAGGTAAGTTTGTTAAATTAGAGGCCCAACCAAACACAGACCTTGCGAGGACTGGGAGAAGAAGAGTAGGATGATGACCTCCCACGTCTTGCAGCTGGACCCCTTCCCCTATACATGAAGCATTCACAAATAAGTTTTGCTTGTTCATATAAACAAGAAATGACATTCTTTCAGAAATTTAATAGTGTTATGTTCTTGATAATATGGTCATACAGATTAAATACACCCAAGAGAAAGAAACCAGGCATCTGAACATGCAATGTAAGAAGCGCCCAAAAGTATGTAAGTATAAAATGAGTAAGAGAGGCATAAAGGAAACCTACAGACCACACGTAATAGCAACAGACCCAGTTATTCAAAGACAGGACACAAAATTTGCTGTAATTAGACACTAGACATTTTAGTGATAAAGAAGATACAAATTTATGCATTACCGCCTAGGAGAGATGGATCTTGATCGTGACCGGATAGGCCTTCTAATAGGAGAACGGCTAGACCGACGACCAATCGGAGATCTTCTGGGTGGACTTCTAGCACGTCGTGGAGAACTACAAACAAAGACAAGGAGACAAAGATACCATGAACTAACACTGTCAATTATAAACGTACATTAGCTAACACAACCAAGCCATGTTTAAATAGTTCAGGCTACAGTTGACAATATTTTCAACATAAGAAGTACTGCAACTACTAACAAGAAAAACAATTGCCACCCATCATAGACAACAGTATTTCAACAGAAACTGATGGTATAAATCAAGTATTATATATATTTATCACACATACCTAAGCCACCAGAGAGGTTTAACAATTAAAAGAACCTCTTTGAAGTATGTAACATCAGGTTTATCCCCACAGGTGCAAACCACCATGAAGGGACTTTATATTTATGGAGCACAGGAGAAGATATTTTCATCAATTACTTCAACTATTCAAGTTTATGAAATCAAAATGCCAACTCACCGTCGCCTTGGTGGAAGGGGAGAACGTCTTCGAACAGGACTGCCACGAATTCTTCTGGGAGAGCCCCTGCTGAAGATTTAATCAGTAAAGGTACACATCAAAATTCCAAGATTTCAAGAGGAAATGTGAAATACCCAACCTAGGAGGTGTCCGATGACGTCTTAGTGGAGGTGATGGTGAACGGCGTCTCATGGGAGATGCAGGCCTCCTCCTCTGGGGAGGTGGACTGCCGCGCCTAAAAGGAGAATTTGCTCGACGGCGAACTGGAGAATCTGGCCCACGTCTAGGAGATCCTCTTCGTCCTATAGGAGACCTCCGAGGTGGAGAGGCAGGTTTTCGACGAGGAGATACTGAATATATCAAAGTACACCAGATTAAACAACGCATCATACAGACAATGAACAATTCCTAATATAACATGATATCATACAGTCTTGTTGCCGTTTTGGTCCATCTTTCTCCACATCAACAGGGGCATTATCAGTTCTTGGAGCATCTCTTCTTGAGGAAGTTGCAGCAGCCCTTGGAGGTGAGGCAGCCTTCTTTCGCTCAGGTAGGGTAAACCTGGCATGAACTACTTTCCCATCAATCTGTGCCTGCATTAACACCAACAGAACATTTTAGTTAGTCCCCCATTTCAAAAATAAAAATGATTGGATGCAATCACCAAGAGAATGTATAAATCTTAAAACCATACACCATCCATGTGTAGTTGGGCTTTCTCAGCATCAATTCTAGTCTTGAACTCAACATAAGCAAACCCTTTGGGAAGATTAACCTGCAACAAATGAATTCTTATATTAGAAAGAAAGTAAGGGGGGGAGATCACATAAGCTGTACACCGTCTAAAGATATGGCACTTGTTAACTTACAACATGATCAATGGCCAACTGCACATGCAGAATTTCACCAAAATTACCTGAAAAAAGGATAAGCTAGTTTTTAGACAGTTTAGGATGTGAATTTTGCAATTATTTGTCTACTTTATGTATATGCAGGTGTTGCTAAGTCAAGTTTAAATGTGATTATTAGAAGAGGCCAACAGGAATGCTAAAGGGACGAAAAGTACACAAAAATGTGCAATGCAGTTCAACTGCGAAGCTGCGCGACCACGCAACCTGAAGCTACTGGCACGCAGCAAAGATGAAAGGTGTCAAATCCACTGGTCCTCTGTGTGCGCTAATGAGCCCAGCTGGGCGCCCACACGGCATAGGCATGCAGATCACCAAATCAAAAGGCAATTCCGGGATTTTGCATGAGACTCTATGCTATATGAGTTTGCAACTTGTCCCAGAGATAGGGCATCAAGAAAAAGACTAGGTTAGGAAGGAGAGAAGGAAAACACGGTACACTACTCAAATCCAAAACAGAAGTTGGGATTAAGAGTGTGGTTGCTATGTCTCTTTGTTCATCCCTGTTCTTAGTAAACTTACTCTACTCCATGGATAGTTTCTTTGAGGGTATTTGACAAACATGATGTATTGATGAATATGTTGGGATTTTAATTTACGTTCTAATGCTTGAACTTGTATGGGAGTTGAACTAAAATGCAAATTTATTCATTATCTTATTTATTCGAAAGAGGAATAACTTATGAAAATTGTTGCATATTCTTGTTTGGATTGAATCAATATATCTTTTCTAAGTAATCGAAAGAGCCTATTGACAATTATCGATTGAATCCTTAAGAATAATCCATAACTTCCTTAAGAATAATCCAGAACATGTTCACTAGGGTAAAGTTAGTTTCTTCTTAAACTTGAGATTTACTTGGAAGAGAAATCTAAATCTTATGAATACTCCAATCAACTATCAAATTCGAGAGAATATATAGAACTTTAGATGTGATCAGTGACATGATCGAATCCTTGCTATCATTTTGCACTTGTTTGGTTTTGTACCCCATCTTCTATTATTGCTATTAAGCATTGTAGTTACCAATTGTTTTAAGTAAAAAATAGTCTATAATCATGGTTAATAACCGCAACCAACTCTCTTCTTTGATCTCCTAAATAATAGTTAGCAAGATTTGATTGAATTATAATTTGTACCACTCCCTGTGGAGACGATCCTCATACTATACTATCTTTGACTAGTGAAACACTAAATCTATAGTGTGTTTGTACTCATCAATTAACTCGCAATAACAGGGTTAGACTAGAACGTATGACATATAACTGGCTAGGTAAACAGAATGAATAGCATCAATAAGCAAAAGCTTGGACCATTTCTATTCTTCGGTTTTAGACTCTTCACTTGGTGCATACCAAATACCAAACCGAATTTCAGTTGAGTTAGGTTCTTCTGTATGGACCTGATATAATGGGCTATTTACCCTGGACGGGTTGTTGGGTTATCAGTTGACATTTACAACCCTAGCTAAGAGTAAAATTTCTACAACTCTGGCAAATAAACTTCAGTGATCAAAAAGAAGTGCTGAACATACCAAATATTTCTTTCAAATGGTTTTCATTGACATTCCTACTGAGCTGATCCACATGAATCACACGTGACTCAGGTATAGGAGATACTTTCCTGCAATCAGATCCCAAGTGTTACACATAAAAAAAGTCCTACATGCAGTAACATTTTTGCATCATCAGAAGATATTGGTGTTAGTAACTATTTTTATCAACTTCATCCAAAATGGATAGGTTTTTTTCCCACTCCCCCAAAATTCATATTGCAAACAGAAAGACAATCAGATTCCAACAAAAGAAGGTCATGCATTTATTTTCTGACTGTAACATCAAATCATCAGACAACAAAGGCAGAAGGCGTGATGCATAGCTGAATGTTTCACCAACAGCACGCATGTCTATGTGAGTACTTGGGATGGAAAGGAACTGAAAGCATTCGAAATCATTTATTGAACAATTGTGGCCAGCTGTAATGCATTCTCCAAAAAAAATCTTGATGAATGCAAGCGAGTCCACATTCAAAATGGCTCATAATATTCCAACCCCCTTGTGTATGAGGAGAAAAACAAAGCCAAGAAAAAGAAAGGTATTCCCCCAAAAAAACAGAAATTTGGATGTTATTGGAAGAGGTTTTTGTAAGTAGTTATGCATGAATAAACCAAAGTCGGATCTCAGATTAAAAAACAAACAACATTACCTAGGAGGTGGAGAAGCTTTCTTAGACTCTGGTGGTGGTGGCGGAGAGCGGCCTCGCTTAGATACTCCAGCAGGGCTAACAAAACCATATTAACAACAAAAGAAAGGGTTTAGGATCATTCAGCAATAAGAAGACTGGAGAAGAACTTTAGCTATTTTTCCAGATTGAAAACTAATAGAACAGAAACATTTCAAGAAATTTTCATGCTAGTCCAACCTGTCTAAGCCCAATAACAAATAAACAAAAATACAAGACGACAAAAAAGAGGCCAATTCTTGTTTCCAATTTCTATTCCAGTAGTGCGCCCACCTCGACTATTCCACAAGCAAGTACCTGCTACCTCACCAAGACATGTATCGGGTGACTCTGCCTATCAATGCTTAGATATCTTGCTTAGACAGACGGCAAAAAACAAACAACCTTGCGTCTTTTGTCTCCGATGGATTTGAACCTTGGTCTCCAAGGTTTTCGCCCACTTCGGGACCACTATGCTAAACCCTTGGGTGTTGTGTTTCCAACTCTATTTTATATAGTCTCGTGGAGTTAAAATCAGTTTCTTGTTGTCTAAATGGAAGAAAAGCAAAACCAATGCAACCAATGCTCTAGTTTTGCTACTTGCATGTTGTGACAACTTAAGAAAAGCAGCAGGAAATGCCATAAATTATCAAATATAAACTATCTGCACTTGCAGAAGCGAATAATAGCAGAGAATTAGTTCACATGGCCCAGGAAATAGAGGACACAGCTTAACACTCTTCAAACAGTGGAACAATACAGATCAACTATGAATTACATAGCAAAACTAGCCTCTTGACCTATATAATGTTTGAAATGCAAAACTACAGAATATATATCCATTTTATATCTAACCAGCCAACAATCAGAACTCAGATTCAGCAACAACAAAAGCAACTAGCAATTTTAATGCGACTCCGTGCTACTCTGTGCCCAACTCTACTTCAACCATAACACTTTTCGATGTCATAAACCTTGCGAATCTAACATAATTCAAGCAGCCATATGCACATTAACCAACAGCAGCAACTACTTCACCTCAATTCAAAGAAGTTAAACATATTTGGGCTCATTTCATTCAGTACTCTATAGTTTGTAAGTTAACTCTCCGACATTAGACATTCTGCTAGCATACAAATCTCAAAACAACCAATATCACGTTATAACATGAAAATAAGCGGGAAAAGACTATAAAAATGCATTATGCAACTAATACACATTTGAAAGAGAGTATAAACCTTTTTCGCTGAGAAGGAGGGAGACGACTAGGGCTGCGAGAACTTGCACTGCGGGAAGCAGAGGAAGATGAAGAAATTGATCTGGAGCGGGATCTAGATCGAGATGGAGAACGCGAACTTGAGGAGCGAGAGTTTGAAGGAGTGTAAGAGCGAGACCGGGAACGGGAACGAGAACGAGAAGACGAGCCTGAAGGTGAAGCCGCACGGCCTCGACCTGGTTTCGCCATTGGCAACAGCTTACTCCGAAACCCCAGTGATAAACCCTAACAACAGAGAGCTGTCGATGGAGTACATTTGGGCAAAAAGGTTATCAGCTTCTAGCCCCGAAAAATAAAATGGGCCGAAGTGGGCTGTATCATATTCACTACTATTTACGGGTCGTTTGGTAGAGTGTTAATTAAGATAGTATATATAGTATATCAGTAATGTTCGGATTAATAATGTTTAGATTATATTTTTGTTTATTATTTGATGTGATATACTAAGGGCAATTTTGTTTTTAATCATGTTTATTTATGTATTAGTAGTTTTTATATAACTAATATGATAGTTTGCTATTGTTTAATTACACACCCTATAATACTGAACAAAATTTATAACATGGATTAATAAATGGTGTGCAAAAATCTAATTGACCGATAGATCGAACCGAGAAAAGTGCTATTGGTTTATTGTTATTGGGTTGTTGGGTTAACGGTTTCTTAATGGTTTTATAATAAAAAAAAATCGGGTTATCGGTTCGGTATTGGTTTTCAATATTGGATTATTGGGTAAACCGATAACCCATTAAGAGTTAAGATTATAGTAATTTACTACTTTTACATATACATACATATTAGTAAATATTAATCTTAATATCTTGATAGTTATGTCTTTGACATTTAGCCCTCAATTCACACTTCTTTGTGGCTTTGAGTTCACAACTTTACATTATACAACTCATCAAAACCTAAAGTAAGAACCATATTCCTCTTGATTTCTCTTTGTCTTACACATGTATAGTTCTTTTCGTGTTTGTTATTATTATTTCTATTTTACGAGCTTTTGTAAAGTTACATTATTGTCTTGTCTTGTCGTTTCAAATTTATTAGAGAAGCCATATATTTGTTTTATAAGCATTTTCTTATTGGTTAAACCGAAAACCAAACTATTAAGGATCAAAATTGATAAATCGAAAACCAATAAAAAATTATCTTATTAGTTTAGCGTATTTAAAAACCGATAAACCGAACCGATAATACATAAAATCGAACCGACCGATGCACACCCCTAGATTAATTATGCATAAACTGAAAACCATACTAAGTAAAGAATTATTAAATAATAAATGACTAGTATATATATATATATTTCCTAGTACATTCTACCATTTTGATTTTCTAATTCTAGTTTGTACACATTTAGACAAATTATTTATTTGCATTTGGACTAATACCACGAGATACTTGTTATCTTTAATTATGTTGCGCATATCTCAATTAATAATTATTAACTATATTCATTAAGATTTGGATAGGTAGAAAGATATCCCCTGGTATTTTGTCTTTGCTAGAATTTGAACTCGAAACTTCAAGTAAGATTAACAATACAGTCCAAGTGTTGTATAAAACAAGTAATATAAAGTCAAAAGTTTGAGATAGTTGAGACATTTCTTGAGGAAATGACATCCTAAAAAGGATGTAATTTGAGCTATAGGAAATCATTACTTAATGCCAGCCACTACACAGCAAATTATGGCTCACAACAAAGATCAGCACACCAGCCCTTATATATACATTGTCTGAGTTCCTTAATGTGGATTATGACATACAGATATAATCAAAGCAGGGGCAGCAACAAGAGACAATGGCTCGAATGATGTTCCTTACTCTGGTTGAGCGAAATTGAACAAGGTCTAACACCACGCGGACTTTTGCCTTATAACAGATGAAGTAGTATAATCAAAGCAGGGGCAGCAAAATATGCACGAATGCTTAGGCTTCTATCTGCGTCGAATCAAAACTCCTTGAAAAAAAGTGCTCCCCACTAAGCAAGATTGAGGAAGGTCTACCATCAAACAAATTTCTCCTCTAACAGATACAGAGCTGTACATGTATATTTCTCGTAGAAAAGTTCCAATATCCACTCAAACGTAGAGTTGCTGATAATCGATCATGACAGCTTGTCAATATTGATTGATTGAGTTGGAAGACTCCCAGACTGAATATCAAGCCATTTGCTTGCAATACCTTTAGTGGCCAGATAGTGAAGTACGTCCATCACATCGTTCAAACTATTAATGAACACCTTAACTCAACCAATCTCTGCTCTTTTCAAAGCCTGGAAAGTATGTTGTCCATGTCCAAAAAGACGTATCATCTAAAAGGTGACTAGAAACATCATGTCAATGTGACCAAGTGTCCATTTCTTTGAGAAAACTGAACAGAGGCAGCACGGATAATTTCAATGAGATGCTCATCCAATGCATCAAACTCGCTTGAGTTACGTAGATGATGATACATAGGGGATAGATACTCAGCTGCAACTTCAACTAGCTTCCATTGATTGAGGTTAGCAGCCATCTGGATAATTTTTATAGACAAGTACTGACAGGAATCCAAAATGGATACAATCAGTCTAAAACATTTTTCATGCAAGTCTTCTAAGAGCCAAAATTGAGCAAGCGAACATAGTTCTACATAGGGCTCAAGTTCCCGTAGCTTTTCCTCCTTACTCAGATTATCCCATAGACAGCCAGATATTGGTGTAGGCAACTCACCAGAATAGAACCAGCTGACTAACTTAACCAAGGAATCCCAACAAACTGGCACCTTGATGGTCAGTGAATGGCTGAAACAAAACCAAAAAATGTAGTATCAGGTAAACATTAGGGAGGAAAAAGGAGAAAAATATGTAGCAACAGAAATAAAGTCCATAATGTAGTTATTTTTCTTTTGGGTAACATTCTACCTTCAGAAAAAAAAAACTACTTCTAAACTTGAGAAAACGGAATCGGCTGGCACTTAGTAGAACTAGGTTCAGTAAAAATATCAAACCCAGCATATGCACCAACAGGAGAAAATATTGTCTCAACAATCCATAATCATTTCTAGTCAAAAATTTCTTCAGAGCTACAATCATATACTACACAGCCTTTAGCCAAATGATACCTCAGCTGATTCTGCATGTGGTTAATCTGAACGTGTACATGGGGGAAATTTTGGACAGAAAAAAGTATGGTCATAAATTGATTTCATACAACCCAAGTCAATATATAGGAAGGAATAATCAGTCATAAGCATATAATGTAGGAAAGCAGGAGACTGGGAGGGGCACAAGAGTTGAGAGCTATGGTCATAAATTAACATAATCTTCTGAGCAACCAGTATACAAAAAAAGATATCTTGAGAGATGTAGAACGCTTGCATTTAAACTGCTAAGAGGTCACAAATTCATATTGATCAAGCTATTAAAGTCCCTGTACAACCATGAAAAATCCTACGCATTAGCAATCCATCCAACTGTGGAGTAAACCAAGTTATAACTATGAATCCACATAATGTTAAAGCAACCTATTTGGAATACCTTTCTTGCATTCCTGACTGGAATAGAGCCCGTAAGTATTCACAACTTGGCCACAGTATAACTTTGTGAACATGCAGGTGTAAAACAGATATGGAGCACGAACTGCAGTCCTGATTACTTGGTCCCGAAGTTTCAGCCTCCAAAATAATGTCCCTGATTTGCAAGCGAAAAAGGGCAAAAATTGTCATATCTTAGTCTATACAAAAAGTGTAAATTAAGATACAAAACACATATTGCTAGAAGTTATAACACCTTCAGGTGTCTCTACATAGCTAACACAGTAGAGAAGTCAATGAAAATTCCAACAGCTCATATCATGAAGTGTTTAGTATTTATCTATAAACATACTTCACACATCAAGGATAGATTCAAATGTTATCCATTAATGAAGTCTACAGGCTGTTGGCCAGCGATCAGCCTCATGCTAAATAAACTATTATATCTAGATAAAGCTAAAGCAACTCCGTACATCCACCACAACATAAAAATGAGTTCTGGAAGAGAATTTAAGCCAAAAAGACACAAATGAAGTCTCTAAGTCTAACACGACATACAAATACCCAAAATGAATAGTGAAAAAAGGATTCATACGAAAAATTACGTCCAGCTGGCTCAAGAGCAGAGGTAAAGTCAAAGCTTGGGAATGGAGTTCCCCATTTCGGATTGCTTCCACAAAGCAATTGTACTAGAGATTGCAAATTGCAATGTTTGGCTAAAATTTTCAACTTCTTCACAAGGTCTTCTCCTGCTTCAAAGGATCCCGAATAAATATACTCTAATAACTTTGTCAGTGACTGGCAACCAACATGAGCAGAGAGGCGAACTTTGGTGATTAACCTATTGCATGAATCTGAATCCTGCTTATAAGAAGAATCAAATACTTTCTCTTTAAGCAATTCTTCAGGAGGTAACAGTGATGGGCATCTAACCAGAAGAATAACACCATGGACACGCACAGGTTCCTGATTTTTAATTATAAGTTCCACATCAGAATGCTCATTGTCAGTAAGGAGTTCCCGAAATTCTCTCCCAAACTTACTTGGAAACCCATATAATCCAAGATGGCGAAGAATATAAGCAGCGTACCATCGTGGTCCGGAGTAAGAATTGTTTATGCAGATCTCCTGGAGATCTCTTATAAAAGCAGCTCGCAATTCCATCTGATTCTGAAAGATGCCACAGCGATCTTCCGCATTTATCAATTCAGCAAGAGCCACAAGTCCAAAAAGTAAAAGCATATCTTCACCTTCCCAATCTTCTGAAGAAGGCCAGCAACAAGTCCTTCCACTGAAATGGCTTTGCACATGAGGAGCCACACTAGATCTATTTAGGTGAACAGGATTGTCAAACCACCAACTAATGAAGCTCGACAGAATGTTTATTCCTCCATGCTGAATTACATGCTTCTGATATTTTGGCAGAGCTGAATAACATGCCAGACTTGTCAAGCTTATGACAAGTCTAAAATTACTTGGTATTTCAAACTTGTTTCCAGAAGATGCGGCTTTCAAACTATCCAGTAAATATCCCACATAGTCTTTTCCCTTCAGTGCCAGAACTTCAGATAGGATGAATCTTGCTTTGGAAGAAATGTACTTGCTGGGAGAATAAATCATCATAAGGACTGCTCTAGATGCTGGTTCACTCTCTGATGAATGACAAGCATTCCCTTGAGAAATTTGGCGAGAGGTGAGGATAGACTCCACGAAGGCCATGCTTTCAAAGACAAAAACAAACAGAAGCACATGCAGAGTGATTAGGGAAAATGTCTCATGTCAATACACTCGCTAGGAGTTTCTACATTTTTGCATGCTGTAAACAAAATAACTTTATATATATACCCACACATACACATATACATGTATGTAATATGTATGCGTGTATGTGGTGTGTACACACATATACATGTATGTAATATGTATCTGTGTATGTGGTGTGTGTATGTGTATACATATATAGATAAATTTGGAGAAAATTGAAATTGTACCAAGATTTTCGGTTCGATTACCATGCACAAACAACGAGAACATTAAACACAGTCTCATTTCCATGCATCTTGGGGAAGAAATCTTCCATACAATTTGCTGTGAGGCATCCGAGGATATCCCAAACATATGGTCTCAGTGGAAGAAGAACATCAGTATCAAAGACCTCTTCTAACTTGATGATCTGTTCTTGCAGAGATAAGCTATGTAGAGGCTGCTGAGTTGTGTCAGAATTTCCTATGATAAGTCTAAGAAGAACCCTATCAACTCCTGCCTTCCAAAAATAGAAGTGGTGGTCCCCTTCCCAATGAGTGATCAGAGCTAAACGGCATGCCTCGACTAGTATGGACATTTGGTCCTTAGCAAGCTTTCCAGCATCCAAACTCCACTTACTCATTAAGGTAATAATGGCTTTCACAATGGGCTCACAAGACAATTTAATAATTTTTGAACATCCTTGTTCACTTGTCTGAGCAATTAAAATATATCAATGTAAGCGACAGAAAAAAACTTGAGCTCCTAAAGAGGATAAAGGATAACAGTTCAGTATCAATTGCTACCATTAAACATTGAGCAAGTCTTAATCCCTCTATCTGGACGGAATACGGGTTTGAACTGTCCAAACTGTCCACCATAATTTTTACAAGACCTTCTCCATCCTCCAAAAGCTTATTAGTTCCATTGCCACATAGAGCTGCAACCCAAAGTAAGAATGCAATATCATGAGTCTAAGCCACAGAGAGGAGAAAGGTAAGAAATTTGCAGGAAATATGAATACCTAAAGCAGAAAATAGCTGCATAACAGCAATTTTGATGGAGCAGTCAGGGTTGAGCTTGACAGTATCTAAGATACTAAACAATTTCTTATCAGTCCAAACATGAAATCGAGAAGGAGGCCAACGCCACAAAATTTTACTTAGTAGAGAAGCCATCTCTTGAAAATACTCAGTTGCCTTATTTTCAGTGGAGTATCCTTTTACATTCTCAACTAGATCACCAACCACATTTGTGGTTTTTAAGATCTCCCAGACCTTTTTCTCTCTTTTAGAAGTCAGATTTGATAAAATCAAATTCAAGGCAGAGGCACAAGATATGGCTACTCGTAATTCCCGGAAACTTAACAAGGATGACAAAGGATGAATGAGATTGGAAAAGTGAGGCTGCAGCATTGAACTTGGTATCATGCGGATGATCTTAACAGCTACATCTGAGGCCAATCTCATTGTGGCTTCACGTTTTGATGCTAGAATACTTCCTACAGCTCCAACAATGTCACCAACTGATTCCTGATATGAAAATAAAATACCGGAGGTAGAACGTTATTCAAACAGGTTGATCCCCGCAAGAAACACACACAACTACAGGAAATAGTACCACTCAAGACTATACTGCCTTCCAAAAATAAAATAGTGAAATTGAAATACTTATGATATATGCTTTTAAAAGGAAAACAAGAGAAAATTAGTGAGAAGGAAAGTATTGGTAGAAGGTTCTTTTTTAAGTATCAGTATCTACAAGTTAAAATACTCACAACTATGAGCTTTTCATAGGAAGAAATCAACTATCTGGAATCTAATCTTTTGGTTTGGGTATAAGAGGTTGGGTATCTCAACCGGAGAATTAACATCAAAGCTTGCTGTTACAAAGGCAACCTAAATTCACCACTCTTTTTTGTAAATAGAGGTACATTTTTGGGTAGCAAGGTGGTCTGGATGCGCATAGTACGAGGCTAGGAGCTTAGTACACTGGGTGGGATTGCCCTTCAGTGTGATTTTCATCACATGGATCTATTATTCCAGTTCAATTTACTCAGGAAGGCTTAAGGCTCCCCAAAAATATCGTTTGCATAACAAAGGCAAAATAAAAAAGAGCATGAACATGACGCATCTCCAAGTTGCAGTTCATTTCTGTCTCTTGCATGTTCTTACCAACAGATAATAGGCGATCCAAATGACAAAAATACGAGATCAAGTGCTCTCCAAATTTATACAAGATTGGTAAGTGAAAGACGAATTACCTTCACAACTTGGTGTTGTAATGATTCAGCAGATATACTATCAAGAAATGCATCAACTGAACGAACCACAAGTCTTTGTATCTCAATATCAGAATAGTGCCACTTTTGACCCTTGCCATCGCAACATCTACAAGAAACAAGCAAATTAGTAAAAAATAGGATGTGTCATATTCGAATGATTGCTGCCCCAATAAAAACATGCACTTATTATGTCTTCAGTGTCCACTATTCATAGGAGCAAATGGTGTTTCAAGTATGGTCTTTGAGGAACACTGGATAGAGATTATAGGACTATTGCATATCAAGTGAAAATCATGAAAATGATGCTCACTCTGATTATCGACCCTCAATACCACTGTTATTCAACTCCCTGTTCTGGTGAAGTTAGTAGCTAAATCAGCACTGTCCATTCTTCAGATAAATGAAGCATAGCCATCAGTTACATCCAAAGGCAAATGGTATTTGTGAAAAATGTTAAGAGGATTCATATAAACAACCCTAACTACTTTGGTTTGAGAAGTGGTGATTGATTGAACAACTGATAGCAGTAATAACAGAGGATAATTAATTCTATAAAGAAAATGAAGAATAACTTTGATATGCTGTTAAAGTGTGGTAGAAAACAGGTTGCAATTTCCCCTTTGCCAATGCATCCAGACCTGTTTTTCCATTTTGTTCTTTCAATTGAATTCTCCAAGTAGTGGCAATAGGCTGCTGAACCCCTTTCGAATCTCTTTTTAAAAAAAAAGGTTCAGCAGCTCCAACAAGCACCTAGGGGCCACTGGATGAAGCAATATATGTGAGATTTTGTATCGAACGCATGGCGTAATTAGGACCCTTCAAATTCTGTTAGTTCTGTATACTTGGTGGATTGGTTAGCTTGGAACAACTCAATGTACCACATAATATGCTTACTATGCTTCAGAATTTAAATTCCTTTTAACTTCTTTACTACCACGATTTGTGTGTCTTCCAAACTTCGTTTATAGCCAAAAATTCCTTTAACTTCTTTACTACCACGATTTGTGTGTCTTCCAAACTTCGTTTATAGCCAAAATTGATTGCCCAAAAGACCGGCTCAACAATCTGCAGCTCAGTGCAACGTTTCTGTTAGTCAAACAAACATATCTTTACAATAACCAGTTGAAAACCACCTGGACAAGTACCATTATATATCATACTCGCTTCCGAGATCATTGTTCTGCCCTGTGACCCCTTACAGTGAGACATTTTGCAACAAGAGCTGACGAGAAATCCACACAGTGGCGGAGCCAGGAATTTGGCAAAGACTGTGCAACTTTCCATTCAGTTGCATTAAGGGAATGCAAAATTGTATGCACACTCATAATAGCTAGCATTTAACCTCATGTATACGACATAATTTTCCGACAAAGACTAAGGTGGCTCCGCCCATTTATGACCGAGAAATCTATTGTTCCAGCTTGGAAACTCAGAAGATACTGAACCCATACCTCAACCCTTATCCATTTAAATACCACACTTAGGTTTACCAACACATCTCGTGCAGTTGAACCAAAGCTCTAGGAGCTTCAATAAATCTCATAGAAACATCGGAGTCTCAATAGTTTTCAAAATTCCCCAATCTCGAATCAATCAATAAACCAAAAACCAACAAAAATCATCATCTACGCCTAATCAGGACCCAACACATTCCAATACTATACGAAATGCTGTAAGAGAAAAATTGTAAGAAAAATATATGAAGTTATGTTTACCTAGTGCCGAGATTGAGAGCATGATAAAGGCGTTGATGAAGAGTCAAGATGTGGCCATTAATACCACGACTGTTATCTGCAGCTTGCTTTGAAGAAGACGATGACCTCATTTCTGCAAACTCAAAAGCTTTTTCAATTTAGAAAAAAACACGCAATTTGTAGTTGTACTCGCTGCAGTCGGTTGTTGTGTAGCCGCCCAAATGCACTCTTTTTCCCTATGGGGGTGGGGTTCCGCCTTCGTATCGAAATCCGACTAAATTTAAATTAAATTTGTGCTTTTAACAAATATATTCTTTTCATTTTTAAGACCCGAATACTTTATTAACCTTGTTTAAGATGATTGTTATTCATTGTATAGTTAGTTTAAATATCATGTTTGTTTTAACAAGTCTCATTTTATGTGACAATCAATTTGATATGATTGCGTGTTACCTTAATATTTTCTTCTTATTTTTATTTTTATTTTTATCATACTAAAAGTAGTTTTACACCGTATACTATTTTATCTTGTAGGTTTATTATTCTAAAAAGATAAAAGGTTTAAATGTGTCATCGAACTTTGAGGAAAGCATTATCTATAACATCTGTTAAAAGTTTTGGTTCATCTATGTCATTTCTATTTGAGAAAAAGTTTATTCATGTCATCATTTATTAACTAGAAATAGTTTCGATTTTGCAAAATCATTTTTTACACGTGGTCAGTTGTAATTTGGTCCGTCATTAATTAAATCATTTTTTAAAAGATAAAAGTTCAAATATACCATCAAACTTTGAGAAAATGCTCATTTGTGTCATTCTTTAAATTTTAACTCATCAATATCATTTCAGTTAATAAATAGTGGCAGGGATGAGCATTTTCTCAAATGAAAATGACATAAATGCGCCAAACTTTTACATATGGCACAAATAAGTTTTTTCTTAAAGTTCGATGACATATTTCTTTTTTTTTCCTTCAAAAATAACAAATTTATCCAAATGCTATATAATTTAAAATAATAGTACAACACAATACGATACATTATAAAATAACGTGTAACGACTATTCAAAAAAGTGCAAGGTTGTCAAATGTATTTAGCGGGACTTGTAAATCCCATTTTCATATATAAATATACCATAAATAGTTATATGCAAGGAAAAATAGAGTACAATATAGTTTCCAAAATGTAAAAATGCTTATTTGAAATAATAAAACTATATAAAATAATTTTTTTTTTGCAACATCAAGTGCCTGTAGTTTAGTGCTGAGAATTCCACGTTGTGGCCGTGGAGACCTGAGCTCGAATCCCAGCAGCCACACATTCTAAAATTATTTTTGGTTTATGTTCCAATAATTTCCAATTAAATTGGGCTTTAAAGGAGTAGCCTTTTTTCACCAACAGCAAAAGAAGGCCCAATCTAATACCTTGTTTAGTGTTAGCATTAATAGCCACAATAGTTTTTCTTAAGTGGGCGTCTTGATCATGTTTTACTGTGAAATTTCGGGAAAAAGAAATAGTAATAAAATTGGCTAGAGTTCAATTCCAAAAAAAAGTAGAAAATTTCATGGACAAGTGCCTCCTAAAAAAGTTTTATCATATCGAGTGACATCAATCGTTCTTTAATTTGATCTCATGAAATTTAAGTCTCATATTCCGTTCATGAGATTTGAAATTCTAGCAAATTTTTAGCATCATTAACCATTTTTTGACTTTGAACTTGATAAATCATTTTTTAAGTTCACTTGTCAATCCTTTGAATTCTAAAAATATTTGCTAGAGTTATTCTGTGTTTTAATTAAATATTTGTGTCTAAAAATATTTTCTTTTACAACTGATTAAATGTTAGTAGTAGTTTTAAAAAGTAATGACTAATATTTAGAAAAAATACCTAAATACACAACTTATCTTACCATCTTTTCTAAAACTTTCCACCATTTGAAAAAATTACAAAAGTCTTTGCTCGCTCTTATTTTCGGATACATCACTTTACGCGATATATCGAAACATACGTGATGTATCGGGAAGTTGAGTGATGTATCCGAAATTGAGACGCCATGTATCGGGACATTGAGGAATGTATCTGAAATTGTGACACCATGTACCGGGATGTTTTGGGATGTATCCGAATACCACCAAATTTAAGAGATTTTTATAATATGAAAAAAGCGTAGAAATAAGATGTAATTAACTCTTATTACTATGAGATTTGCGTAAAATTCTCTAATATTTAATAACATAGGTTAAAAGTGATTATTTATTAACTTTTTCTCACAGTATTTTATTGGGTGATTATTTCTTAACTTTGTCCCTCCTATTCTCTCTATTCTACTAAAAGTAGGGGGGGTGGGGGTTATGAATCACTATTCATAATCAAATTAAATGATTAGTAAGACTTTCCTCAATAATTATTCAACTGAATTAAATTGAACACTGACTTTTCAATTTTTATAGTTGTGATGTTTTGTTTTTTTACTTTTGAAAATTGATAGTCTATTGAAAAACCTCAATCGCTACTTTTTTTCTTAAAACCTTTAAGTTGAGAAAGTAGAAAAAAAACTTCTTATGAAATCATAAATTGTTAGGTTAGGTGGATAGGCTAGGACCAACTAATATCTATATCCAACTAATATAATTAAATTTCTCTACAATGTTTTTATTTGTTATATAAATTAATTATTAAGTATGTATCTATAATATAATCTAATATTTNGATCATTTATTAACTTTTTCTCACAGTATTTTATTGGGTGATTATTTCTTAACTTTGTCCCTCCTATTCTCTCTATTCTACTAAAAGTAGGGGGGGTGGGGGTTATGAATCACTATTCATAATCAAATTAAATGATTAGTAAGACTTTCCTCAATAATTATTCAACTGAATTAAATTGAACACTGACTTTTCAGTTTTTATAGTTGTGATGTTTTGTTTTTTTACTTTTGAAAATTGATAGTCTATTGAAAAACCTCAATCACTACTTTTTTTCTTAAAACATTTAAGTTGAGAAAGTAGAAAAAAAACTTCTATGAAATCATAAATTGTTAGGTTAGGTGGATAGGCTAGGACCAACTAATATCTATATCCAACTAATATAATTAAATTTCTCTACAATGTTTTTATTTGTTATATAAATTAATTACTAAGTATGTATCTATAATATAATCTAATATTTAATATTATTTGATTATTATAAATAAAAATCATCAAAAAAGTAGTGGAATACAAAAAAAAATCTCCACTTCATCTTTTAATTTATCTCGTTTCACTTTCACAAGAATTTTGACGTCTCAATTTTCTCGCCTATTATAAAGATGCCTGACGGTATAACTTGGCAATATCAATATTAGTAACATATCAACATGAGTTGTGGTAAAGTGGTGACTGGTGAGACTATTTCACCCTTAACTAGAGATCTCGGATTCGAGCCCTGGGTATGAAAAAAAATCATGTTGGGAATGTCACTCTCAAATGGACCTTGTAGTATGTGATTTAAATTTTATCGGGACGGTAATATGGATTCCGATCACTAAATGAAAACCAAAAAAAAATATTAATATATGTTCAATTATTTGTATTTGGTCACTATTTGTCATATGGCCTCAAGAAAACAAAGCACAAAAAAGACGAAGTACAAGTGAAAAGTGGTCTTTT
This sequence comes from Solanum stenotomum, assembly GCF_019186545.1. Classification (NCBI taxonomy): domain Eukaryota; kingdom Viridiplantae; phylum Streptophyta; class Magnoliopsida; order Solanales; family Solanaceae; genus Solanum; species Solanum stenotomum. Next base: position 1,627,599 of record NC_064286.1, read on the forward strand.
CCAACACTTTATAAGTCGCTATCCAAATGATGCTCTCAAGTTTAAAAATAAAGTTATAAAAGTGGCTAAGTTTGTACATAAATCTTTTTACTTGAAAAGTCTTGAATTCTTTCAAGTAAAAATAATTATTTAATTTGTTAAAATAGTTAAATATTTATAAATACTTTCTCTATTCTAATATGACAATATTTAATCAGTCATAAATACAAATTTTAATTTTTTAAAATTTATGATTTTAAATACGTTAATTATTGAGAATAGATTAATTTTATTTCAAATATAAAAATATATATTAAATTAGTCAAATATTAAAATAATTATTTATTTTCTTGTCATAAAAATATTTTTCTTATGACATGAGATAAGATGCAAGATTTACCTCGAAATTTGGAGAAATCTTGGATAGAGAGTAAAATTATTCCATAGCACGTTGATTTAAACTTATTATAATCAAATAAATAAATAACTAATGGCAGCACATGTCCTTTTATATTTTATTCATATTCAGACATTTCCAAGAACCATCCTCCTGTAATTATGCTATTTATCTGTTCTTTGTAGTTTTGTTTTTGGATTATCCCTTATTCTATCCTAAAATAATAAAAATAAAGTCACATCAATTTTTTTGGACTAAATATCCACATTTCAACTCCCAGTTGGTCAAACATACTAACCTAGAACCCCACTATATTATCAATGTAGTTTATCCCATAGTTTGATTTTGATATGTGATTGATCATATCCACATATACTATTAATAAAATTATTGTATCGTGAATGACTTAACATTTTAGAATCTTTCTTAATCATATTATTACTTGTATGGGTGCATGCAAAAAAAAAAAAACATTTTTTTGTCTCAATTTTTAAGAATGTGATCTTATTTATTTTTTATTTTTTATTGAGGTCTGACCTGCTTATATTTTCTTGCATTTGATTCTATCTGTCTATTATTAATTGTCGTTCTTTATTTTAATTTTCTTTTTTAAAGACTCTACTATATAAAAAAACTTCAACGATAAAATTAAATACGAGGATAACATTTCTTTAATACAACACTTTATATCATAAGTTGAGGTAAAACGTACACATTATTGTGTCTATACTCTATATCTTGTATAAGTTAGTGAAGCCTTGAAAAACTAGCCTTTAATAGAAAAATCATTACATGCTAACGTTTTTCAACTATTTACTTAAACCACTAAGCTAGACTTTCATTATATAATTAATGAAATTTATTCATATTTTGATATGTGATTGATCATATCCACTTACTATTATCTTGTGACACTATTCAAATTAATTGAATCTTTCTTAATCATATTACTTGAAACTTATATGCATTACTTGTATGGGGGTATGCAAAAGAATTATAACATTTTTTTCTTGTCAAATTTTTAAGAATGCGATTTCACTTATATTTCTCTTTGTTGAGATTTAACTTGCTTATGTGGCCATACTCTATACCTTGTATAAGTTGGCAAAACATTGAAAAAAAACTGAGTCCTTATTAATTTATTTAATATAATTAATAGAAAAGTCATTACGTGCTAGTTAATATTTTTCAACTCTCCATTTGATCAAAACATTAAACTAGACCGCCCACTATAAAATTAATGTAATCTATACATATTTTGGTATGTAATTGATAATATCCAAATATTATTAATATTGTGATATAAATGATTCAAATTAATTGAATCTTTCTTAATTATACTAATCGAAACTTACATATATACATCACTTATACGGTATGTATGAAAAAAAATCAAACACTTTTTTTCTTATTTGAATTTTAAGATCCTACATATTATTGGGCTATTTGTCAAACACTAACTAATACTGTTTATTGTCAAATTACTTTTCTTTGGATTTTTCTTTTTGATGAACTATTTGCAAAGCACGTGTATTCTTGATAAGTTATTTTTCTTTCCTGATTCGATTTGTTAGAACTACACCTTTCGATGAATCACATAATTGTATAGAATTAGACTATCACGTTATTTATTTATTTATTTTAAAAAAAACTTTTTCATATATAAAAATTTCTATGATATATATATATATAAACTAAAATAAACATGAATAAAGGGTCATGTGAAACTTTAAAAAGGAAGCCCATGGTAAAAAAGTCATTGCATTGCGTGTTCGCTTAACCAACAAACATTTTTCAATTGATTGCTATCTTAATTGTATCACATATTTTTTCCCCTTTCCACTTCATTTTTTTTTATAAATATATTTCTTATTATACTCTAGTTGAGGGAGTTCATACATATGTAAAAATAAATTAAAATCCATCAAGCTAATAAATTTTAAATATGATGAAATGGTTATAAAATAAAATTCATATCTTTTGTCTTGATTTGGAGTCCGACATCAAAACGGACACTTTTTGAACCCTAAATATAAAAAAGAACCCTCTCAAAAAACACATATCAAAACGGATAGTTTGCTTATTTATGAGCGAATTGCAGTTATCATCTCTTTAACGCTATAATCTCTGTTAAGTTTAAATTCATCCAAACTAATATCATACAAATGAACGAATTATAATTCTTTAAAATTTGTGTAAATACGAAATGATTTATGCAACGAACTTGGTAGCATTACTAGTCTACTAGTATCACCATCACCACTACACTACACTACACTACACTACTATGCTATGCTTAGCTTCAACAAAACTCCACAATATTCACAACCCCCTCTCTAAACCCTAGCTAGCTTAGCTTTCTCTCTGAAACTCCATAGATTTGAAGCTGCTCGGGATTCTATACAAATGGTACCTCACCTTTCTTCTTTCAACTGCAGAATTTGATTTTACTACAAGTTTGTTTTTGGGTATTTTTTTTTCCACCAATTAAATCCATGGCTTCAGCTTGTATAAACAACGTCGGTGTGTCGCCGGAGAATTTTCTCGATTGTTCTCCGACCAAGTACAAGTCATACGGTTGGTTGAGTCCTAGAATCTCAACAGCTGTGGATAACCCAGAAGTAATATTAGATCCGGAAGTTTCCGTCAATGAAATGGTGGATTTCGAGTTTCGACTTGAAGATCCGGTGAATATGTTACCGGCGGATGAGCTTTTTTCTGATGGAAAATTGATGCCTCTGCAACTCCCGACGGTTCGTCCGGCGGCTGTGTCTACGTCTGCCGGTGTAAGGTCGCCGGAGACGCCGAAACTTCGTATGAGAAATAATGAGATTTCTCGTAAGGACCCGTATCTGTTTTCTCCGAAAGCTCCAAGGTGTTCTAGTCGATGGAGGGAGATTCTAGGGTTGAAGAAATTTCAAAATGACAAGCACGAAGCTCCAAAAAATTGCTCTAATGCTCACAAATCTCTGAAGAATTTCCTCAATCGCAGCTCGAAATCATCCACTGATGATTCGTCTCTTCACCTTCCGTTGCTCAATAAGGACTCTGATAACGAGTCCATATCAATTTCTAGTTCCCGGTTATCTCTTTCATCGTCTTCTTCTTCCGGCCATGAACACGATGATCTTCCTAGACTTTCTCTTGATTTTGATAAACCATGTACTCAAACCAGCCACAACAATCAAAACAGTAACCCTAATCCCCCTAGAATTCGATTAGTGAAACATAGAGCTTTATCATCGGAAAATCCAATCCCTACTCGTTTAGCTGGAAGCCCAGTAAACAGACAACCAACTGATTGTACAACTACCAGTACTCTACGGGGACTCTCTGTTGATGATAGTCCTCGCATGAATTCTTCAGGGAAGATAGTTTTCCACAACTTAGGAAGAAGCTCAAGTAGTCCAAGCAGCTTCAATGGTGGACCCAGATACAAACATGGAGGTGGGGTGGAAAGGTCCTATTCAGCTAACGTTCGTGTTACTACAGTTCTGAATGTTCCCGTTTGCAGCTCTCTTCGAGGTTCTTCAAAATCTGGGGTTTTTGGGTTTCCCCTGTTTTCATCTGGTGCTTTGAACAAGAAACACCATAGTAGCAGCAACACTGCAACAGGCCAAACAGAACGTAATCGATCGAATCAAAGAATGAAGTAAATGGTAATCAAATCCTCAATTATTTTTCTGGTTTCTATAAATCTTTTAGAAGATTATGTAAATATGCATGGAATTAATTAACTAATCTTGTTTACATGTTCTTGCTTCTTTGTTTAGCCAGCTCTGATCCATGTTGAATTCATTTTTCAATTAGTATTTTATAATGAATCGTTGAAAAGTTCCTTTGTATGTTTTTTTGGGTTTGATATTCATATTAGCGTTCAAGAATTCATGTAGAAAATGTCATATTTTCTAATTAAGAATGAAAAAATATTTATCACGACTACGATAACTTTTGGTTTAACTGAAAGCTATGGGATGAATTGTGTGATTGAATAACTTTTAGAAAAAGTAGAATAATTTATTTCTTTTTGTATAATGATGGTGTTGGGTTTGATTCAGTGCGAAAGCACGTGTTTCTGTTGCTTTGAGAAGTGTGGCATTTCTGCGTCGAGCAGTATAATAGGGCCATGCATCAGTTTTGGCATCTTTCTCTTCCCCTTTGCATCAACCCGCCCGCCCATATTTTTATTTTAAAAGTTTTAGAAAAATAATTTATTACTTAATTTTTTTAATTATTATTATTGATTATAGTAAATAATATTGAATAACTAATATATGTGTAAAGATGGATGTTAAGAGGTTTGTCCTAGTCCATATAAGGAGACTTTTGAAAATTTGGTCTCCTTAGATGATATCAGAGTCAAATCCATCTCTTTTCATTTAGAAGTGTTCACGCTCCAGTTAAGGTCTAGGTGTGCGGGAGAGTGTTAAGATATCTCACATCGATAGAGAGATGGAAATTTGGTCTATTTATATGGATTTGAACAAATCTCGCCACATGAACTAGCTTTTGAAATTTGAGTTAGACTCGGGTGTCATATCTTTACAAAGCGAACTACCAACTATTCCTTAGTGTCTCCCGAAATTAATGGCTCTCAGTTCTCACATTTCAATTTAATTTACTAATCACTTGGCTACATTTTTTGGTGCACTTCGCCCTCCTTTATTCGTATATTTTTTTTAATTATAAAATTGAACCAAAAAATATAAAATATTTGAGTTACTTATAAATTATGAATTAATGAACCAACTCTATTAGGAACTTGAAGACGACATTTCTTTCCAGAAAAAAAAAAAGGAAAAAATTATAATGAGAGATTTTGTTGTTATTTGGACTATTTAAGCTCGAAAATTTAACGGACCACTTCAAAGGTCATGAGAAACTCCTATAACGGACACCTATAACCATTTATCTATAAATCAGATGTTTGTTTAATGCTATAAAATGCTTGCTTGATACGGCAAATATATATATATAGAGATAAAAATAATTTTAAAGATGAATTATCGATTCTATTAATCCGTAGCGTACATACTAAATATATTTCAGTAATCAGAGTTCTTTTATTTGTTTGCATGATTGATGTTTTTTTTTTAATCATTATTGATTATTCATGTGATGTCTGTTATATATACGGTCCATTATGATAAATGATCACTGTATAAAATGTCTTGGCCAACGTACTTGCAACTGTGAAATAAATAGTGTGTTGGACCATTTGATTTTTTTCAAACTGCTTGTCGTTTGTGTACAATTAATTAACTGTCAACTCAAATAAATAGTCGCATCGTTTTTTAATTCGAGCCTTGAATATGATGTTTTTGAAACACGTTTCCCAGTGAGGAAAAGATACAGATGTTAAACATCAAGTGGAATAGAAAAATATGTCAGGAAAAAGACAGAGAGTATACTATAACCCTTTGGCTCGGGACTTTCATAATGGAGATTGCAAATTTGAAAGCCCTCACTTGTGATAGTAGGGAGTAGGCCGTTTGGATCGAGCTCGTCAATTTGTCTAGTACGATTTACCTTTTTTTTTTGGTGTGATTTGCAAGCTATTGCGTGCTTTGGTGGACGTAATTAAGAGGGTAAAAACAGCATAGTTATGGGGTGATAAATCAAGAATTATGATTAATCTGTGTGGTTAATAATCTTTACAAACCAACAAACACAAAATTTAAAGTTTGTGCAGTTCAAAGTCTCAGTTAGATAGCTACAGCTAGCGCGCCTTCATATGATTTTTTAAATTTATTTATGACCCTAATTGTTCAAGCCAGTTTTTGCGCATCTCAATTAATTTCACAGGATATTTGACATCTCCCATCAGTAACAGATACTTGCAGGTAACTCTGTCTATCAAAGAGTTTGAACCGGAGACCTCAGATTCTCAACTACTTCATTGTCTAATGTGGATGCACTTCATATGATTTTATGAATCTGCTTCTTTTGTTTTTTCCTATTTAATTTATTTTTATATAGTGACTACACACAATGAACTGAACTGTCTTTGGCTCTTTCTTGCTGTTATCAATTGGAAAAGTTAGATAATGATGAGCTAACATAAGGGGACAAAAGCAGCAACAAGAGGTCACAAAGAACACATTATAGTATTGAATAGAATATTTTCTTCTTATTATCTGTGGTGTTGGTTCGCGAAAAAAAAAAGCCAGTCTCTTGTGTTAAAGTACTCAAAAAACTGAAATTTTATGTTTATCGCTTTATTGAATAATCAACCTAGCTCCTTACAACTAATTACCATTGAAATCAGGGGAGAATTTAAGCTTAAAAAATGAGTCACCTGAATCCATGATCGTCCGACAAAACTCGATGTATTACCTGTATAATTTTAAAAATATATCAAATAGCAATTGAAGGAACCTATGAACACAAACAATTAGATGGTTCACTGGTTTAAGTGTCAATTTTCCACTTTGAGGTTGATGGATTGATTCCCAGATTCTGCATTTTCACAACCTTGCATTTTATTTTATTCACAAAAGTGTTTCTGCATTCAACCTTTTTTAAACTTCTTCTAATGACTTTTCTTATAATAAAATTTATTTATTTTGCAAATGTATTTAATATTTTTCTTATGAAAAACCTATATTTATTATTGCTAAAATAAATAAGGCCCCTCAAATTTGAAAGCCTAAATTAGTTGCCTTTTTTCTTAAAGGGACAGAGCCGCACCTGACAATGATGCACCTGTTCTCTTGAAATTCTAGATTCGCCTCTGATTGCTATAGGAAAACATAATTAGTAGATAACCTGAAGTAATCTACTTTTAATTTCTTTAAATTTTTCATGTGTAAACTGTCAGTAGACTTAAGGGGTGCTAACATTACTCAACGCTAAGAGTGAAAAATACTAGTGGTACTTATTTCTTTGCTTAAATGGTTGGTTCAACTCAAACACATTAATAGACCTGTACATGCATGTGATCATCATTGATTGCGTCTTTTCCATCACCATATATGCCTCACCTCCATTCCATCTCACCATATATACAAATTCCCGTGACATCTAGATAAATTTCACATCAACAAAAAAGGGGAGATACCTTAACTCTTACGACTCATTTTAAAGTCGTGTAGGCCAAGGCTCAAAAGTCGATAATATCACTAGTGAACTGAGTTGTTATAGTAGGAATTCCTTAATAATAGCTTACAACACTTCGCCCTCCTTTATTCGTATATTGTTTTTAATTATAAAATTGAACCAAAAAATAAAAAATATTTGAGCTACTTATAATTATGAATTAATGAACCACAACCCTATTAGGAACTTGAAGACGACATTTCTTTCCAGAAAAAAAAAAAAAGGAAAAATTATAATGAGAGATTTTGTTGTTATTTTGACTATTTTAAGCTCGAAAATTTAACGGACCACTTCAAAGGTCATAAGAAACTCCTATAACGGCCACCTATAACCATTTATCTATAGGTCAGATGCTTGTTTAACGCTATAAAATGCTTGCTTGATACGGCAAATATATATAGCGATAAAATAATTTTAAAGATGAATTATCGATTTTATTAATCCGTAGTGTACATACTGAATATATTTCAATAATCAGAGTTCTTTTATTTGTTTGCATGATTGATGTTTTTTTCTATCATTATTGATTATGCATGTGATGTCTGTTATATATACAGTCCATTATGTAAATGATCATTGTATAAAATGTCTTGGCCAACGTACTTGCAACTGTGAAATAAATAGTGTGTTGGATCATTTGATTTTTTTCAAACTCATAAATAACTGCTTGTCGTTTGTGTACAATTAATTAAGTGTCAACTCAAATAAATAGTTGAGCGTTTTCAAATTCTAGCCTTGAATATGAATGTTTTTGAAACACATTATGAGAAAAAGATACAGATGTTAAACATCAAGTGGGAAAGAATCATATGTCAGGAAAAAGACATAGAGAGTACACTATAACCCTTTGGCTCGGGACTTTCATAATGGAGGTGTCAAATTTGGAAGCCCTCGCTTGTGATAATAGGGAGTAGGCTGTTTGGGTCGAGCTCGTCATATCAGACGGAGCTAGTTTATCTAGTACGATTTACTTTTTTGTGTGCTTTGCAAGTTATTGCGTGCTTTGGTGAATGGAAAAACAACATAGTTATGGAGTGATAAATAAAAAATTATGATTAATCTGTGTGGTTAATAATCTTAACAAAGCAACAAACACAAAATTTAAAGTTTGTTCAAAGTCTCAGTTAGACAGCTACAGCTAAGCGTGCCTTCTTATGATTTATTTATTTATGATCGTGGTTTCTAAGCCAGCTTTCGTACATCTCGACTAATTTCACAGGATATTTGTCATTCCCATCAACATGTAATAAGTAACTCTGTCTATCAAGACTAGGACGGATAAGAAGAATCACCTAATATTTTTTGACTTCACTTAATGTTGAACCTGAGACCTCATATTATCAACTACTTCATTGACTACGGTGCATGCATTTCATATGATTTTATGAATCTGCTTCTTTTGTTTTTTCCTATTTAATTTATTTTTATGTAGTGACTACACACAATGAACTGAATTGTCTTTTGGCTCTTTCTTGCTGTTATCAATTGGAAAAATTAGATAATGATGGGCTATCATAGGGGACAAAAGAGCAACAAGAAGTTACAAAGAACACATTATAGTATTGAATAGAATATTTTCTTCTTATGATCTATCGTGTTGGTTCGAAAAAAAACCCGCAGTCTCTTGAATTAAATTACTCAAAAACTGAAATTTTATGTTAGAAATAGAAAAACATAATTAATAGATAACTTGAAGTAATCTACTTTTTAATTTTTAAAAATTTTTCATGTGTAAAATGTCAGTATACTCAAGGGGTGCTAACATTACTTCCTCTCCTTCAAACCGCACTTGTCCTTAAACGCTAAGAGTGGAAAGTACTAGTTATATTTTTTTCTTAACTTAAATGGTTGGTTCAACTCAAACATATATCAATAATAACGTACGTACAACTGCACATGCATGTGATCATCAATTTTTTTTTTAAAAAGAATTCAAATTGATTGTGTCTTTTTCATCACCGTATATGCCTCGCCTCCATTCCATCTCACCATACGTGCAAATCATGCTCGTGACACCCTAGACAAATTTCACATCAACAAAAAAAAGGAGATACCTTAACTCTAACGACTCATTTTAAAGTCGTGTAGGCCAAGACTCAAAAACCAATAATATCACTAGTGAACTAAGTTGTTATAGTAGGAATTCCTTAATAATAGCTTACAACACTTAAGATTAACCTCCGTAAGTGTCAAATAAGAATATTTTGGACAAATTTAGTAGAATGACCAAGTTTATTTCTGGTTTCTGTTACAATTTATAATCTCAGTCAAGTATAATAAAACCAGCAAAATGACTATTTGGTAATACACAGAATATATGTCATTTTATTATAAGCGACAGAGAACTTCAGAGCATTTTGCTGCAGCAGCCAAGCCACTAATGATAGCCCCTTCAACATTTGGACCAACACAAAAGTCTCCGCATACTGCCAGCCTTTTCTTCGCGTCCCAAAGGCATTTCTCATTTTCTGCTATGCTTATTGCTGGGAACGCACTGCCCCTGACGAATTCACACGCGATAGCAACATAAATATGACATGAAACATACGTACAGCAACAAGCAAGAAGAAAGTAATACATGTCTAAGTACTTCAATCCACCAACATGACTACACAACTGCCATCTGAGACTGATACGATTCCAAGACAAGATTTTAGCTCAAGCATTTTTTTCTTTTTCTTTCTTCCCATCAGGATAATGGTTGTGCCCGATTGCCCGGGCTAGATTGAGTACCTCTACAGCTCTACCTATCCATCATGTACATGCATCTTCCTATTAATATAGATATCGAGTAATAGTTTGATTTTTTGGAAACCTGAGGCATTGTTTTAACACTATATCTCCACAAGATATGTTGTGTGTGGTAAAATTATAAGTGTGATTTTTTGTCTATTTCAAATTAAGGAATGCATGCAGCTAACTAAATCCGAAACTGAAATGAGCAACTGTATATGTTAGATACTGACCATCGATGAGCTTTCTTAAAGAATGCCTGAGGTATACTGAGCTTTGTGCTTTGAAATTCTTGAAATAGTTCTTCAGCTACTTTCGTTAATGTTGCACTGGAAGGCTTCTGAAGTCCTGTCTGGGCAATAACATCCTGAGCATACTCCGCAGTAGAGTGCAACACCCAGCATTCACTTCATTGGGGGAAAGAAAAGAACATAATCAAATACAGCAATAAATATAGGTGAAATTGACCAAATACGATGTTCAATTTACTCGCAATATTCATCTACTGCATTTCTCTTTTTCTTTTTTGTTGTCAGCCACAATATTGATATGCTCATTAACAACATAAACATATACCTATTGCATGAACGCCCTGGTTTGCTGCTGTCACAGAATGCCCGATGTAGAACTTTTGAGCTCTTGAATGAGAAGCCTCGTATTGGTATCTCAAATATGGTAGGAAGAGAGACATATTCCATCAGGAAATTTCAGGTATGATAGCCATCAAGACAAGTTCTAATCAACAGTATCAGCTAGTAGGCTAAGTAGCAAACAAATCACTTTTTATTTCGATCAAGTCATGAGATACTAAAAGATTTTCTGACATTCATCAAAATGAAATCTGTGGTTACAGAGCACATCTTACCTCTGTCAAAGGCTCTTCAAACGCCAACATGAGAGCAAAACAAGGATTAACAGGAATTTCTGTCATCTTCAACGATATTTCTGGAAATTTTTCCATGTCTACATGAAAGAAGCAAGATCTAATAGATAACGTTGCTGACATGTCTTGATAGAAGGGAGGTTACATATCGTTACTGGAAAAGAAATTAGACATGATACAATAATTGTCCGGTTAAATGCAGACCTTGTTAACTTATCAAAGAATGCCAATATTATTAAAGCAAAACAGCTAGGAACAAACCAAAAACAGTCCATATGAAAAGATACATGTCAATATGAGCTTAACATATAAAAGAACAGATAGGATGCTGAGACGTTGTACATGGCAAGGTTTATGTACCACAGTACCAGTGACAACACAAAAGCAAGGAGTAAAGATGATTGAATATAACTCAGTCAAATACAATGATCACAAAGATGTAGCGACAACTTGATACGATGGCCCTCCAACATCTCCAAGCATATGAGACACTTTTGAAAAAAAAAAAAAAAGGGCTATTATTTAAGTACGTTGTATAATATTAGACTCTCATATTTTCAGACACCTAATATAAACTCTCTTATTATCCCTTCTTGACCACAGTTGACAAAATATACTATTTAGACTTATCCTGCTGGAGCCTGAACCATTAAAAAAAGGAAAGTCCATTCCAGCGATTGTCAAAGCACAAGTAAACAACTGGCTGGAAGTAGGTGACATATCTCACAAAACAACAACATATTTTATTATGTAGGTCTTGAAAAAATGCAACTGTAATCAACAACTATTAAGGTCAACCCAATGAAATTATTAAGACAACAAAAGAATGTAGAGATATGTCTTACCAATAGGTACAGGTTTCCCTGTTACATTAGTGAACCTTTGTGAAAATGTACTTTTGTCTGATGTCACCACTCCCTTGAAGTAGCCAAGACTTTCGCCATTTAAACCCATCAATGACCATGAATCTTCATTATCCAACCACTCCAACCTCCCAACGCCTACCCCAAACCTACTTTGAACTCCTACATAGTTCAAACAGAAAAAAAAGTAAATATCGTGCAGTAGTTCATCTTAGTGAAAAAACATTTCAAAGAACGAAATTCAGCAATATTAGCCGCATACCAGGCTCCTGGCATAACGATTTACAAATTGAATTCATTCCTGGAACACCGACATATTTCTTCTCCAAACCTTCCTGAATTAAAATAAGAGTAAGCAACAACACTACCAGTAAAAGCTCATTACTATATGCATGTGCCGCTGTGGCAATGTGCTAATATTAAATTATACGGCAGTAAAAATGCAAATTTTCCATAGAGAAAACTACACATTTGCTTTTATCATTTTCCGATATTGTACTTATGTTGTTCTCTCAACACTATATACGAAATGCAGGTGCTTAACTAAGACGCCTCACACTCTGTGTGCGAGGTGAGTAAGGCATAAGAATCCTTTGGGACATCGGCCAGGAACGCCGACATATTTCTTAATCTCAATAATCTTCTATTTAGTCATTTACTTGGAACTTTCCAAGATAAACCACTTACACATAGAATAATCCCTTAGTTACAACATGTGCATAAAAGCTTCCTCTAGTGAATGAATTGAATAAATAAATCTATACCTATATCGGCTATAACAATCCAAATGAATGGTCAAAAAGAACGTGTACAAACACCCTTTCCTTTTTTGGTCTTAAATATAAACAATGTGAACACAACCTACCAACCAATCCATCAAAAACACATTTTGAAAAACAGTACTCCTAATAAACAAAAAAAGTAAAAGAAAGCAGGCTGAACACAATCTACAAAGTAATAGTCCTTAATATATTAGCAAATGAAAACAGTCAGCATATTCCATAACATACAAAGAAGATAAAAATAAAACTACTAGAAACAGTAAAAAAAAAACAAGTAACCTGTTCAATATCAAGAAATTGCTTAGAATCACAATCAAAAGTAGCAAACTTTTCTTTCCATTCTGCAACAAGTCCTTTTGATTGCCACTCACAAATAAGTCTCAACACATCAGGATTTTTAGCTGAGAAATAAGAAACCCCATGATCAAAATGCAGCTCCCTTCCATCTTCTGTCATTTCTCTAATTCAAGATTCAATTTTTAAGAAACCCCATTACATAATTTATGAAAAAATTTCATAAATAAAAAAACCCCAATACCTTCTTTGAGACATACGGCCACCTGGGCCTCTTCCAGATTCAAAAAGGGTTACTGAAATTCCATTCTTGGCTAAAGTAGATGCACAAACAGCTCCTGAAACTGAGGAAAAAGAACCCCTTTTGATCAGTTTACAGTAAAAAATTCACAATTTTGGTCTGGTGGNGTGGTGGGGGGGGGGGGGGGGGGGGGGGGGGGGGGGGGGGGGGGGGGTGCTTACTTCCACTACCAATTACAGCAACTTTAGCAGCAACATTTGCCATTGATTTTCTCTTCTAACTCAAAGGGAAGAAAGGGGAAAATTTGATGTTTAGAAATTTATTACTATTATTAGTTAGAGAAATAAGTGATTGTTATTTATCCACATCCATATATTATGATAAAACTTTATTAGGTTCAGAATTATTTTGCTCGAATTTTTTAAAAATATTGTTTGATACTCCATGTATTATATTCTTCAAATATTAGAATGTTGCGATATGTATTATTATCTATGTTAGTGATGAAATCTTTTAAAATATATATTTTTGAACGATTTAATATGTAGTATGATAGTCTATAGTATGAGACAAAATTGAGAGATGTTATTTTTTTTTATTTTTTTTAATACTTGAATAAAGAATTTTTGTCATGTAAGAATTATGAATATCCATTTAAACAAAGGGTGGAGCTAGCGAGAGAGAAGGAGGTTCAATTGAATTTTGTTGGTAAAAATAAGATTTTTATATATAAATTGTTAAAAAAAAATTATATAAGAAGATATTTAATATGATAGTAAAAATTGTTCAAGATTTACTTTAAATTATAAGTTTGAATTTTGATAGTATCATTATAAAAAGTCCTTATTTCATTTTCGAAGTCATTAATCAAATGATAGACAAACAATTTCAACATTAATTCATATAAAATTAGCATGACCGGAGATTATAGCATCTTCATTCATAATTATTAAATTTGAAGTCTTTCGATTTAGAATTACTTAAGATTCAATAGAAAGTTTGAAGCAAATATCTCAATAAAAGGATGAATTATTATGTAATGACTTTGTCTTATTCTATCTTTATTGTCATGATTTTCCCATTCACACATATTTTTAACTGAAAATGGATTTTATTATATAGTCAAATAACATGGCAAAAAGTCTCAATTCTTTAATTTGGCCAAAAACAAATCCACTACTTTGAAACTCTTGATTCAAAAATGTCAAATTACGTACATGCAAAAATTAAAACCTTTTGTCACTTATTAATATTGCCATTAGTTGGTCCTTTAAGAAACTGTAATTGTTGACCTAATTTTTTTTGGAATAAAGTTATCAAGTGGCTGCTTAAGAATATTTTTAAATATTTTTTTAGTCAACTCCCAATATTTTTATTTCAATCAAGTTGTTTACTTTTGAAAAATTTATAAACCCAAAATTGCACACCATTCACATTTCAGGTGTGGATAGTTTTTTTCTCTAGTAGACAAATTTTTTGATTATGTATATAAGAAGTATAAGCTAGAATAGTAACTATTGACTTTTTTTTTAGTTTAACTTTTTCAAATTTGTTTCAAATTTGGCTGAAAAACTTTTATCAAATCTTCAGTATCTTATCGGAGCTTGACTATTTTGAATTCGTATTGCGTAGCGCTTTATTTGGAGGAAACACTGTTTATCAAAAAAAAATTCACATTAAAGATTCAAATTCAAGATCTCTGATTAAGGAAGGAGTCGTCCATCCACGACTGTCTGCAATACATTCTTTTCCATTTTTTTTAGTTATTGCAAAAATTTCTTTCTAATAATAATTTAAGTGAAACAATTTAAAAAAACACCCAATGAAATCACACTTAACAAAACATATTTAGCGCAATAGATATATCAGAATGATAGTTTGTAGCAAATATCACCATATCTTTAAAAGATATTGAGACTATTTTCTATAACAATAAAAAATGGTAAATGATAAAGTGAAATTCAATTCACGAAATAATCTGATTTATAAAACTTTTTCAGTTTTTTCCAAAAAAAAAAAAAAATAGAATTTTTTTTCACCCTTTTTTTAAATAGAATTTTGTTAAAGTTAGGTGTGTGCATGGGTCCCAGACACGTGTTGGCGCCATATAAAACATTTGACAGCGTCACGCCAACAGCTACTAACGGATGCCCAACTTGATGGCAATAGTCATTTGTTATCTTCTATAGTTAAAATAATAATCTATCGGTAAAAGATGGTAGATATTTGATAAATCAAACAAAATAGAATAATAATCAAATAAAAGTCAAATTCAAGATACAAAATTTCCATTTTACGGTACTTACAATTAAGTGAGATTACTTTTTATTTCCAATTCTTAAGCATTAAAATTAAATAATATTTTTGTTTTTCTATTTGGTGTAGAGTGTCCTCATTCGAGCATCGATTAAGTTTATATCGAACCTTACATTCATATTTAGTTAACGTAACAAAATTTTCTTCATACTTAGGATTTGAATTCAAAATTTATTATTAAAGCTGGAGCAATCTCCCCACACAACCCATGTGGATTAAAATTGAATAATTTTACTTTAGCTGAGAACTAAGGTTACATCAAAAACAATTTATTTAACTTTATAAGATAAAAATAAAATTTCATACACATCATTTTCTTCACCAACTCCATTTGTGTAATTAAATTAGGAATACGTAGTAATAAGGTCTCTGCACATATTAATTCACTTGTGCAATTAGACGGGGAGACATGTTGTTGTTGTAAAATTAAATTTATTTGACTAGTAAGCGCCAAGGTTACGTCTTGTTATTTCACTTTCCTCGTAGCCTCATAGGACCAGACAAAGTCTTCTTCTTCTTCATCTATGTACTATTTTTGGGGCGTGTCTGCAATTATAAGTGTGAACAGGAAATTTTCCCTCTAAAAGACTTCCATAAGACTCAAGAATCTTGGGATCCATCCCATTTCACTTCTTTGGAAACCTCAAAAAAAAAAAAAAAACCCAAAAAAACAGCAAGATCACCTGTTTTTGTTTTCTGCTATTTTTTGAGGTAATTTTTATTTGAGTTATATCTTTTGGCTTCTTAAAGATTTGTTCTTTGATGGGTTTGTCTTCTTTTTCCTTTTAAAGTATTGTTTTTGTTCTTTTATGAATCTTGATTCCCTCATCTTTTATGTAGAGCTTGTAAAAAATGGCCTATTTGATGTCACTCTGTAGTTGTCTTTTTTTTCTCAAAGTTTGAATCTTTATGATAATGCCTCTAAATAATTGCTTCTTCTGTTTTTTCCTGTTTTTGTTTTTGGATTTTGTTGGGGTTGATTTTGAAGCAAACACTGAGCTAGAGTACTTTTAACATGAGCTTTGAAAGTCAGATATTAGGTAGATTCTGCTTAATTAGATAAACCATAATTGTATAATGCTTTATTTTTGTATTTGTATATGTTCTTTTGTTTTATGTTTTTCTCAATCTGGTAAACAGTTGAACCAACTTTGTGTTTTTGGCGGCTGATAAATTGTTTTCTTATGCTTCACTGTGTCCACCTTTTTTAGTTGTTGTGCCGAGGGTCTATCCCTACAAAGGTAGCGTTAAGGTCTGTGTACATCGTATCCTTCTTGTCGGATCGCGCTGGGTATGTGTTGTTGTGTCCATGTTTCACTTTGAGTTACCATTTTATTGGGAATTAACCATGATGCTTTTCTGCCAATTCCATTCTTAGGTGCATTTCTTCTAGCCTTGTGTGCTTCCAAGTTAAAATAGTCTTGACTTTGGTTATAGATAGGGTGAAAGTAGTCTCCTTATACGGTTTTGGAAAATCCTTGCGTCATGAGCTGGCTTTTCGGGTTGAGTTAGGCTAAAAGTTTGTTTCTTTAACATTCCATACCCCGTCAAATAAACTGAGTTGAAGTCCTTTTGCTTTGGTTAATGAAGAAGGAAAGAACAAAACAAATTGTAGCTTAAGAGAAAAGAGATTGAGGATGGTTTGACGTAACTATGCATGTATTGTCATGAATGAGCAGCTCACTATAGTTTGTTTCTGAAGATTTTACAGCTAAATGCAAGTTAACAAAAGAATAGTGAATCTGAGCTTAAATTACTTGACTACATTTAGTAGTTTGGACTTAATCGCCTCCCTCAAAGTTGATGTTGATTCGGGCTGCCCGACTTCTTTTAGGCATGAAGTACCCTCTTATAACCATGTTTGTCATGATTTCTTATGCTATCCTTTTATATTTTAGTGCATTTCGTATCAACTAGATTTGCCAATTTACTGGGCAGTTATAGTGAGTCTTTTCTTTAATTTTGCAGGCTCTGATTTTCATTGATATCATATACAGAAGGTCATTGGTGCATCCTAAAGTTATGACTTGCTTCCCTTTGTTCCGTAGAAAACATCAGTCATCAAGCAGGCATGCATCCGAATTTGATGATGGTAAGCACTAAAGGTCCGCCCATTATATAATTTTTGGATGTTCTTAGTAATTGTGACATTCAACATTCTTTTATCTTTTCGTATACCACATATAATTTTTTATGTATATTGAAAAGATACTAATAAGTTGATTCACAACAGAGCTCTCTGGCGTCAAGAATGTCACTCTTTTCTCCCATAAGCAGTTACGAATTGCCACCGATGATTTTAGTACTCTGAATAAAATTGGAGAGGGTGGATTTGGTTCTGTTTATAAGGTAATGACAACTGTTCTCCTTCTACCTTGTTATGAATTGGTGGTTCAAATATTATGTGTTTAAGAAGTCTTATGGATTTTTACTATATGATGCTATGAGCAGGGAAGGCTAAAAAGTGGAAAGATGGCTGCTATAAAGGTTCTTTCAAGTGAATCAAAGCAAGGTGTCAGGGAGTTCTTGACAGAAATTAAAGTAATTTCAGACGTTGACCATGAAAATCTAGTCAAACTCTATGGCTGTTGTATAGAAGGCGATCACAGGATATTGGTCTACAACTATCTTGAAAATAACAGCCTTGCTCAAACGCTTCTCGGTAATTTTGTTTTCCTGGATTTTTCAACAGTACTTTTAGATGTTCACCGAGTGTTTTAGACGTAATATTGAGTCAGTTTATCTTCCTTTGTATGTATAGCTCAACTATTCTGGTGAGCCTGAATCTAATATTCACTCTTGGATGGGTGCAAACCAGCTAATTTGTTAATTTCTTACATTAACAAATTGCATTGCCTGAATAACATTTTTCTTGTTTCTAGCAAGAGCCAACTAGTTAACCTGTTTTGGTAATGTGTCGTTGTGCCAAGGGTCTACCGGAAACAACCTCTTTACCTCTACATAGGTAGGGTAAGGTCTGCATACATCCTCTCTTTCTCAGACCCCACTTGTGGGATTACACTGGGTATGTTGTTGTTGTAGCAAGAGCCAACTAGTGTTTCTTGACGATTGTGTCCCTCATCATCCTCAAATGTTTGACTGGATTGTATTTCATGCTTATAACATGGCCAATGTATTTAAAGTTGTCCTTAAGCAAGGTGTCATTTTTTCTTAGTGGGGTGGACGGGGTGGGGATTTATGAAGTGTGTTTCCAAGCTAACCTCTTGTAACAAGATGTTTGAGGTTTTAGTTCAGTTGAAAGTTAAAAGTCGAGAAGTCTGAGGAGTGTTATGTGCTTCACATGATTCACCACAAAGTTGATGTAGAACACATGGACTTGAATAATCTATCTGTTAAATGAGTAAAATGATTCTGTCGTCCTTACTGAATCTTGTAGAATTCTGTTGCTTTGTTTCTTGCTCCTTCTTGTGATTTTTATATCGTCAATCACTACATACAGATTCCTGATGTGCTTTTTTGAAGGCAAACTAGATAAACACATTGTTCCGAATTCCTATCAGCTTTAGATTAGGTGAATGCCCAATATTGTTTCCACTACTATGTTATGAATTGAGTTATACTAAATAAGATTGTGCTTTAAGTGGCTCCCTCCTTGTCCTCTATACTCCGTGGACAGCAAAAGTGATCGAGTTATATCAGTTGGATATGTTATTGTAATAACCAAACTAATCACTTTATACAAATGTTCTAGTTCATTGTAGTTCTATCTCTAAACACTCAAATCTAATTCTTCTGGATATTTTGCATACAGGTGGAGGACACAGTAGCATCCAGTTCAGTTGGCGAACAAGGACTAAAATTAGCATTGGAGTTGCGAAGGGGCTAGCTTATCTTCATGAGCAAGTGAAGCCACATATAATTCACCGTGATATCAAAGCGAGTAATATTCTCCTTGACAAAGACTTGACACCCAAGATTTCAGATTTTGGCCTGGCAAAGCTCATTCCCCCCAACGCTACTCATGTTAGTACACGTGTGGCAGGAACCATGTAAGTACACACGTGGTACAATAGCTTTCTGCTAAGTAATTCCATGTACTTACTCCAGTCTTTCTGCTATCTTCACGTGCCTTTTTCCTCTCTTTTACTTGCTCTTTTCTACTAAATGCTCCTAGTAGTGAGTATCTAATTTCATTAACTCAAATCCATGTCTTTTTTCCAGTGGTTATTTGGCACCAGAGTATGCAATTAGAGGCCAGGCAACACGTAAATCAGATGTCTACAGTTATGGTGTTCTTCTGATCGAAATCGTCACTGGAAGATGCAACACAAACTCGCGTTTACCTATTGACGAACAATATCTCCTTGAAAGGGTATGACTTTTCAAACCATACATTCATTTTAATTATTGCATGATTGCTTCATATGGCGAGAGCACAAGCAAAAAACTGAAACATGATGCTAACTGATTCATGAATTCACAAGCTATAAAACTAATCTTTTGGAAGAAAATGAAATATCCACGCGACGCAACAATGAAATCATCTCTGCAAGATCAACATAGAACATAAAAGAGAAGAATGAATCATTTTCTTTGCTTCTCTCTTTTCCTTAGTGTCTACAATCTTCAAATGAATATGCTGAAAGCTGTGTTTGACTATTTTCGTGTGTGTGTTACAGACGTGGCAACTTTATGAAAGAAAGGAATTGGTATTGCTAGTAGACACGTCTCTAGACGGGGATTTTGATGCTGAACAGGCCTGCAGACTCTTGAAGATTGGGCTCCTTTGCACTCAAGACTCCTTAAAGCTGCGGCCATCCATGTCTACGATTCTCAAGATGCTAACCGGTGAGATGGAGGTCAATGACAATAAGATAACAAAACCAGGCTTGATCTCCGATTTCATGGATCTCAAGATTAAAAGTAGTGATGCTGAACAAATTAACGCAGCATACGATTACGTCTTATCAGACAATACAACAACGTTGCCATCCACGAGTTCTTCTCAAGGTAACTCAACATTCACAACCGCTGCATATGATCAAAGCATTTGAGTTTAGATTTTTGGAGTGAATTGGAAAATTTTGGAGTGGTGGAGGGAAGGTAAATAGTTTGTATTTGGTTGAATATTACTTTCAACTTTGTTTTATTCTCTTTTTTTCCCCTCTGTACTTTTTTTGTAAATTGTTCATGTTGTTAGAAATAGTGTATGTTGTAAATTTGAGGTGTTGAATTCAAGAAATGTAATTTTCTCTAGCTGGTGTTTTATATTTATTAGTATTGTATTATAAATGTTTATTATTTTGAAACTTGCCATTGTAAAAGGACAATTTATCAAGGGTCTTTTGGTATATTAATCTTTAATGACAACATGTATGGTGATTTTGTAAAAGAAAAGTCATTTTGAGTGGCTTTATTCAAGCACTACTAAATTCAGCGACTTTGCTAAATAATTTCAATACTTAAGTGATCATTTTAGATATTTACTCCTTTGATGATACGATACACTACTGACCTCTCTTATCATTTTTTTAGTAGAATAGAAGATAAATCAATTAAAAGGCTACTTGGGTTATTATGTTGTCCACTTGCGTGTCTATTGCAAAAAACTTTTCTACGTTTACAAGGTAAGATAAGATTGTGTAAACACATTGCACTTTTTAGATTTCAACTACGAAATTGCACGGAATATGTTGTTATCGAAAAAAGTAGCTTTATGTGATTATTACCTAACTTGAGTACAATTTCTATCAAGAATTACCTAACTTGAGTACATGTATTTCATTTAAAATAATGTTTCTCCAATTGTATTCATGTATTAAAATTTATAATAAAGTAGCAGGGTCTGTAGGAGTTACTATTTATTGTTTTCATTAGTTATTTGTAATAGCAATCTCTGTGTTACTAACGATGAACAATTTTCTTGTAAGCTTTTATCAATCAATATAAAGCTTAGTTTGTTGCTTTCATCGTGGACAACCAACAAAAAGTCAGAATTATCTCGATTTTTCATGTGTATTAGTTGATGAATTTTTCGGAATATGTCTGATGGAGTCTGCTAGACTCCAAATTTTATCGGTTCATTCGTGATGACATAATAAATAATACTCATTATTTTTCAAGGACAAATGTCTTTTTTGTGGAGTTTTCAGGGCACAAAACATGAATTCGGGATCATTTTGACTTTTCATGTTTATTAGTCCATAAATTTTTTGAAATATATCTGATTGAGTCTATTTGACTCTAAATTTTATAGGTTCATTTGCAATGACAGTGTATGAAAATCATTATTTCTCAAGGACAAATATCATATATATTTTGTGAAAATTTTGAATCACAAAACAAAAATTCATAACTATTTCGATTTTTTGTATGTAATAATTCATAAAAATTTCGAAATATGTGATCGAGTGATCCAAAGAACAAAAATAGTGGGGCATGAAAAAATATTGTCCTTGGATTCTCTGTTTGTTAAAAGGTCAGGGCTCTTGATAGATTCTCTTGTCGACACTATTCTTGCTGTCTTTGAGCCATATTTTTATTTTATTTATAATAATAATATTTTTTTGGTACAATAATAATAACAATATATGATATGCATTGAATGATCAATTTCTTGTTGTCATGCACTGTATACTTTAAATTTTTTTATCACATAGTAATAATTAAAAAAATATATTGCCAACTCAGTATGTGTAGTTTGTAGTGTCGTGTTCAATTGGGGTGGATCCACCATTATAATTATAAATTTGGTAAAATTTAATAGTTTTAATTCATTTTTTTTTACTTATATTAAAAAATTATGTAATATACATAAATAATTTATTTATAATTTAATAAATAAATAAATAAAATAAATATAATTTATAAACTAAAAAAAAAACATAAATTCGCATATGAAAACGAAGTTGTCATAGTTCACAATTACATATAATAATAGAGTGGTTAGATCAAATTTTATGTGATAGGTATGTATTTGATAACATAATTTTATAGTAGGTTAAAAGTGAAAAACATTTGACTTTTAACTCTTAAGATTAATAAAGTAATAGAATTTGATGGTCAAAATAGATCAATACAAAACTGGTAAACAATTAACGTTTTTTGTTACAGATGATTGTCCGTTTTTAAGTATCCATAACTATATTCATTCTATATTCCATTATAAAAATAAGTATAAATTAATTTTCTCATTAAATTCATCTCGAATCTTATTTACTATTCTAATTACTTTATCTGATCAATATTACGCTATTATGATACATATATTAATACAAGTAGCTACCAAGACTACAAAATTATCATATAAGTATAATCATTTCAACAACTTATCTTACCTAATAGCCACTTACGATTTTTTTTTTTTAAAATAAAAGTTATTCCAATATAATTTCCAATTATAAAAGTCATGAGGCAAAAATGTCAAGTTGAAAACATATAAAGGATGTTTCCCTAAATACATAAACTAGTGGGACTGCTTTTGTAATTTTCAAAACTTTAATAATTGGCGGACTGAGGACCCAAGGAACAAAAGTCCAAATTTCATTCAATTTCAAATAGTAACTTTTTCAACAGCACACACGACCAACTAAATATTTTATTGCAAAAAAACAAAAAAGTTAAATTTATTTATTTATATTTATATAACCTATAGTTTTGAATTTTTTTTTTTAAAAAAAATATATATATATAAACAGTTCATAAATTCTATACCTACTCATACTTTACACCCTCACCTGATTATTCTTCCATCTGTTTTTATCTGTAGTTTTTGATTATTTTGTTTCATTTTGATCTTCGTTGATTTCTAGGGTTTCTGTAACAATTTGATTATCAAATTCTGTTAATCTTATAAGAATCAGTACTAAATGAAGAATGTGAATTGAGATTTTTGTAGTGAATTTTTGAGATTTTTTGGAGCTAAAAAAATGGGGATTTGCTATTCTTCAAGTAAAGGGAAGAAGAGTGAGGAGAAGGAATGTGATAGTAAGAATGAGAGTAGAAAAATTGATTTGAAGTTGAGGAAGAACAGTTCTTCTAATGGTGATTTTAGTACATTTATCAGTAAGTTGAGCAGCGGCGGAGGAGGCGGCGCCGGAGAAGGAACTGAGGAGAGAGGGCTTCAACAGATTCCGGGAAGGTTAATTGGGAATGGTGCTAGTAATGTTGGTTGTTTATATACTCAGCAAGGAAAAAAAGGTATCAATCAAGATGCCATGATCATTTGGGAGGTCTGTTTACTCAACTCTGTGAATGATAAAATGGTGCATGTGTGTTATTTTCCCTATTTTAAAATATATTTTTTCATGAATCGTGGTGTCCTGACCAGTTTGTGTGCAACTCGAGTAACATGCACTAGCTAACTCAGTCCACCAAGGCTAACTCTAGATGGGAAGAACTCACGTAGTATTTTTTGTCTCTGAGACCTCATAGTTCTCAATTTACTTCATGTACATGTTATATCCCACCAGTAGGAGTCTAGATGCTCCCTTGAGTGTGAATGTGAATATGCTATTTGTTCCTTAACACCTAAATGGGTATGTAGAGACAGTGACAGAGTCAGAATTTTCACTAAGGGGTGTTTAAATATAAAGAAATAAAATTACGTAGAAGCCAAGGGTGTCAATATGTAATATATATACATATAAAAATAGTTTTACCTGACTACATAGTGTAATTTTCTGACGAAGGGGTGTCAGTTGACACTTCTCAAATATATGTGTCTCCGCCACTGTGTAGAGATTGGATTTTGGTTATACTTACTCAATGTCTAATATGAAATTAGATTGATGCATTTGTTTAAAATTAATCCTTTTAAGCGGAGGGTCTATTAGAAACAACCTCTCTATCCCACAAAGGTAGGAGTAAGGTTTGCATACATCTCACCCTCTCTAGACCTTACACCATGTATGCTGTCATAACTGGAATCCCACTTAGTGTTAAGAGTTGAATCTTCGTAGGGGCTCATCAAAGATTTTGATTAGAGGAAGAGTAAAATGATGAATAATCTAAAAATGGATCAATTTGACGTTTTTTCCTTGTCTGTGATGGATATTTTTTTCTCTCTATTTAGTTTGGCATGAGCTTCCTTTAAGTAGCTTCGTTTGTGCCTGAGTTTCATTTTTGAGCTTTCATCATTTCAAATTTCCTGACTGCTCTGTTTCTTCTAGTACCTTTTTATTTGCTTTTGGGTTGTGGCAGCATTGACCGCATCATGTTGGAAGTCATGAATCTAAAAGTTGAATCTTTTATCTACGCATGCCTTTTTGTTCCTATGCTCCTTTTATTCGTCAGTTGGGATGGCTGTCTTAGCAAAACAACTTTACTGCTGATAACCAATCACCAAATGGTAGTTTACTAGAAGACCTCTATTCCCAGGCCTTCTTCGGAATTTTAATTGAGTTCTGCTTCATCTCGTTGCTATCATTGTTGAGCGTCAAAAATTATGTATTAGAAAAGCAAAACTATTATCCTTGTAAGAAGTGCAAGGTTGTAATTTTTTTTTGTTTGTTGTAACCACTTCCTTTTGGTTTCCAGCACTAACTTTGTGGTGAAGATTCTTATAATATACTGGAACATGTTACCTTCTCCAAAAAAAAAACATAGTTATTATCTCTTGTGTTTTGCTTGATCTATTAGTTGACAAACGATAAATTAATTTGTTCTTGTCTATTGGGTCAGTTTATGACTTGGTTGGAATGTTTCTACAATAGAATTATTGTTCGAGAAGCGATACAACCCTTTGTGGAGTATTCGATGGGCATGGTCCTCATGGTCATATGGTTGCAAGTAAAGTTCGAGATTATCTTCCAATCTTGCTGCGATCAGAGTGGGAAGGTAAATCCTGTGGTGATCAAAATGCTGTATCCAAGAATGGAAATACTAATGGAGGCTTACATTTTGATGACATCGTGGATGATGATTTGGTTGAATCAGTGGAAGCTGAGAACAATGAAAATTTCCCAGAAATCCATCTGCAAATTAAGAGGTCAATTTTAAGGGCTTTTAGATCAATGGATAAGGAACTGAAGTTACACCCCTCAATTGACTGTTTCTGCAGCGGGTCAACTGCTGTTACTTTGGTAATGCAGGTAGCTACCAGAATCTTGGTTTCTTTTAGCTGCAGCTGGAATTGATGCATTTAAAACTAGTGTAACTTCATTGAGGCTGGAAAAGCAGTGTCGTCCATACTTGTCCGACATCCATGGTTTGAATCATTGTGCATCAGTATCTAAGTGCATGTATACAATAGTTTCTTCTTGTACGTCTTTCAGTATCAAAATCATAGTGACGCCAAAGTTTGCTATGAACATGGTTCACACCTGCCAAGTAAATTCACAATGCACAAAAATATGATCCCCAGATTTACAAGCTTTCTGCTGCTCACTATCTAACCCCTCCGTGTCAAACTTTCTTGTGTTAGACATGCTTTGTGAGACACTAACCAACCAAAGAAGGCAATTTTTTTGGGGACTGTCGTGTAGTCTTCCAGATCATCCTCCAAGTCCAGTATATCTATGCCAATATGTAGTCAGATCATTCAAAAAATATTCTTGTAAACTGGAGAGTGCATTTTAGTGCTTCTCACATACTGTCAGAATGCAGAGCCTTTTCTTTACCTTGCACATCATATTGCATGTTTAATTAGTTTGTGTCCTGACTTATTGAGAAATTAGTTTGTGATTCTTCCTTAATCAACTGTTTCATGACTTTGTGTGTATGTGAAGTCGTGTAGAATTTTGGATTGATGAATATCTCTGTTGATCAGGATCCAGGATATGATGTTGAAACATTAAACTTTCAGAAAATAATATTGATTGAGTGGGAAGATTTGCACATGATTCTGCTTTTGCATGGTTATATTTGCATCACTAATTGCTTAGCGTCTTGAAAGAGGATAATAACTAATCTTCTGAATGTCTTCAGGGCCAGGATATATTTGTTGGTAATGTTGGTGATTCGAGAGCAGTTTTGGCAACAAGAGATAAAGACAACTCCTTAATGGCTGTACAGTTGACAGTAGATTTGAAGCCTAATCTTCCAAGTCTGTTTGTTCGTTTCTCTTCCCCGCCCCACCCAACACACACAGTGCACATTAGCTGAAGATGGAATCACTTACATTTACTTCAATTGTTTGAACTCAGTAGTTTTTGTCTTCCTCTTGTAGGAGAAGCTGCTAGAATCCATAAATGTAAAGGAAGGGTTTTTGCACTGCAAGATGAGCCAGAGGTTGCACGTGTGTGGTTGCCAAACTGCGACTCTCCAGGTTTGGCAATGGCCAGAGCCTTTGGTGATTTCTGTCTCAAAGATTTTGGGTTAATTTCTGTGCCTGATGTGTACTATCACCACATTACTGAAAAGGATGAGTTTGTCCTCCTAGCAACTGATGGGGTATTTTTCTTTATCTCATGTTGTTTAATCCTGCCTCAACCATACCGAAAACATACAACATCTTATTCGTTGTGATACCACATTTATATTGTTGGATTCTTAATATTTTTACTTTCGTGATGTAGGTTTGGGATGTCCTTTCTAATAAGGAAGCTGTGGATATTGTGGCCTCCGCTCCAAGTCGTGCAACAGCTGGCCGAGCTCTTGTTGACTGTGCTACCAGAGCATGGAGGCTAAAATATCCAACATCAAAGAATGACGACTGTGCTATAGTATGCCTTTACCTAAACTCAACACCTGTTCTTGATGTCAAGGTGATAGAAGGCCAAAATAAGCTGACAAATTCCCCTGAAGCTGAAATTAAGACAAATACTATAAATGGAAATAAGCTGACAAATTCCCCTGAAGTGGAAACTAAGCTGACAAATTCCCCTGATGTGGAAATTAAGACAAATACTATAGATAGAAATGTTGGAAGATCAGATACTGAAGCTATTTCAACTTCTCAGACTGCCGGTTGTGAAGATCTCAACTCTACCAAGGATGACAGTGAGATAGTTCCAGTCGTTGAGTCACTGGAAGAACAACATCCGGATAAGGGTGTTGGCCAGTCTAAGAGAAGTATTGCTGAGTTCCTCTCAACTGCACAAGATGATGAATGGTCGGCCCTCGAGGGAATTTCTAGGGTTAACAGTCTTCTTAGTCTTCCTAGATTCTTGTCTGTTGAAAAAAGGTCTAACAGTTGGAGAAGAAAATGGTTATGAGACATCAATGCCTCGATATCATTGGTATCCCCTGTTGCTGTTGTCAAAAGATTCTGTAAATGAAACTTATAGGTGTAGCTTTTCAGTTAAATTGCCAAATTAGATGGCCGAATGACCTGAAGCTATGTTGTTCAGACCCTCTAAAAATGTTGTTGCATCCGCATTAACTCCTTCAAAAATGGTAGCTTTTGGAGGACCTGACACATCTGGACAGTACTTTTTAAGATTCGGAGCAACACAGGCCTAAAGTGACAGATTGTTGTTGTTCTTGTGGGACTGAAATTTGTGTGCAAGGCCATGGAAGAGGGATCAGTAGGAAATGACTAGTATTTGTTTGTGTAGTTTTTCTTTCCTTTTCCCTTTTATCCATCTTATCTACTGCAATTGATTTCCTTTTGTTCAGCTATGAGCTTCTGATTCACTCCTGGTAGCACATATCTAGTTTTTCTTGCCATTTATCCTGTATTTTATGATTTTAAAATTTCAGTTTGGTGTGTTTTGAACTTTGTTGCTTGTGTGACTGCGATGATAATTCATGTCCTGATGTCCACGCCATATTGACTATACATTTACAGCTCCATTGCAGAAGCAAGACAAACGTAAGTGACGAAGAATAAACATCTGAATTAAATCACCTTTTACCTCTTTGGCAGTGTTCAGAGTTCTGTTGAACAAGAAAAGTGAAGAACTCTTCTGGTTTGGTGAAGGGTTTCCTCACTCCCAAATATAACACGAAATAATTGAGGAATTTCCCTGGCTGATACCAGGAGATAACATTTCATGAGATACGACAACTTTACACTAGCTGTTGTTACACTTACTTATTTCTCTTTGCAGCTTTATATCTTCAAACCCCCACCCCAAACCCACCTTCTCAACAGTTTATTATTCATTACATAACGATTTCATTCCTACAATACAATCACTGAATGATGGCAGATGTATAAGCTCGGCTCTATGCTAGTTCCAGACCATTGTCATGTCCAGCTTAATCTTCTAAGTTTTGATCTCAAGGGGATAAACAATATTATAGCTTGCAGGTGAGGGATCCAATGAGCTACAAAAGCAGTGAATATAATTATTGCAAATCAAGTTCACAAGGCTAAAGAGGATGTGAATCTTGGAATCCTTGAAGACGAGAGAAATCAAACGCTTCTACTCTCATATCAGCATTTAGGACCAAAGTATATCACAGAGGGAATTCCTTCTGGAGAACATCAATATTCCGCGAGTCACAAGCTTCCAACATATCATTTCGAGATGCACAGCTGCCAAACAAAATAGGATTAAACAAAAACTCAGTTAATGAAACTGCAATATAATAGTGACATGGAATTTTCATCATGTTATGTCGTACCTCAGAGATATTCTCAAATATTGCCAGGCATTATCTGCTTTGGGATTCATTGCTAGTGCCCGGACATAATAACGGATGGAATCCTCATACATACCCTGTATGCAAAAGAAAATGTTTAAAATTATACGCCATGGACTTCTATAAACAAATGAAACAAATTACGCTTGAGATATAAAAGAAATTTTATTTTTCTAGATGAAAAGAGAGCACAGCATTGCACTGCGAATAACAGGCAGGAACTTGAGAGAGAGTGTTGCAATTAGATGTCTCTTTGCCTTCTTTGTTCTGGGAAACTATTGATATAAAACAACTTCATGATTGGAATTTTGTTTTTTGAGGGGGGATGAGTGAAACAACTTCATGATTGGAATTTTTTATTTTTTTTTGGGGGGGGGATTAGTGAAGCAACTTCATGATTGGTATTTCTGCACTTCAGCACAAGATTACGAGGACTTCATCTAGAACCGCAGATAATACCAGAATCACAACCAAAGTTCGAAAAACATGCTTACTACTATTAACTTGGGAATGAAGTGTACTAGTGTGGCTTATAACTTCCAAAGGCATAGAATATCACCTGGTTGGCATAACTGATGCCCATGTTCGCCCATGCACGTACATAGTTAGGCTTTATATCTAGCGCCTGAGAATTAAAATTGAAATGTCAATAAATCAATTGTTCTTCAGACAAATCTACAGATATGGATATATGCACACACAAACAAGATGGATGATACAAAAGAAGAAGGCAGCATATGTGACAAAATCTAATGGTGGGGATCTACCAAAAACTTCTCCATATCTCAAAACAGTAAAGTTACAGCTTCATCCGTACCTAAGATTCCATACTTGCTCTATTGGACTAATACATCTACAAGGAGTTCAAGTACACATCTAAGTGCATAAGAAGCATTCAAACACGTATTTAAAAGATTCAGTTCCAAGATAGCCACAACAAGCTCATCTGATGGGTAACATCTTTCAGTTCAACACACTATCATACTGCTACCAATCCTGGGGAAATTACATTGTAAGAATTGCAAAGAGTCAACACTAAGAATATCCACACACTTGTATTAGCAGGGTCAATATGCAAATCATAGGTGCCTTCTTGTAAGGTTGTAAATAAGCAACAAGTTAATATATCCAGGAGAATTCACCATCAGATGTCCAAAATAGAGGAAAATGAGTATTCATTAGGTGAAATGAAGAATACCTGCTGATAAGCCAATATTGCATCAGAACTCTGCACACTGTTAGCTTGTGTTGCACCAAGCTTATTCCAGAGTGAGTAGTCCCTAGGTTTGAGCTCTAGTGCTGTCTTAAAAGACTCTATAGCTTTGTCATATTCTCTTGACAGATTGTATAACACCCCAAGTACAATGTGTACGTCAGCATCCTCAGGTGCCATTTTAGCTGCATCTGTAAACAATCCAGCTACCTGTATCACATAAAAATAAACATCTCAGTTAGTTGCCCTTCATTTACAATTCCTACTATGGCCTCCTTCCGTTCTCCGATCCCGACAAAAGAAAAAGAGTATGAAGAAGAAAGGCAAGAAAGAGATAGAATGAGTAGATTGGCCACAATAGCGAAAACTAGAGTTACATTTTAGTACTTTCAAGTTTAAAATGAACCCTCAACAACATTCAGCAATTGGAATACTTCAGCATCGTATCCACCTAAGGTGAGAAGGAGAATATGGGAGGGGAAAGGTAGGAAGAGAAGCTAAATAAGGAGTCTTACATCAGCATGATAGAAAGAAATGGGCTGCTCCTGAGGCGCGATACTCCCATACTTCGGGTGGTGGCGTAACCAACTATACAAATACTTCAATGCAGCTTGTTGCTCCAGTTCTGGACAATTACAAAATAGGAAAATAATATCTTTTTGAATAAGCTAGAATTAACAATCCTTAAAGATAAAAATTACAGACTACGTGTAAAATCAGGAAAACTACAAAATCTAATAAAAGAGTCACTCTCTGGATGTTGTTGTGTTCCTCATGAGAATGAATGTCCATTGCCCAATCATGCTATTTACTTATCATGGAGCAATTTCTAAACTCAGTTTGAGACTAAAAAAAGCAATAAATCTAGAGGGCCAATGATAATGCGAATGTAATCGAACTTTAAAACCACTACAAAACAAAGTTGCCTCAATGCTCCACATCATATGAATATATTAACTAAACAATAATACTCTTGATCTTCTCCTTATCAAAAAATTAATACTCTTGCTCTTCTATTTATGAAGTTTCTGAATTACATTTAGCAATCAACTAGGAACCTATATCACACAAGTAGCAATAAAGTTTGAACAGTATCCTATAAAAAATTAGGCTGATCTTATTTATTTTTTCCAATATGAACCTCAGACACTCCCGTCCAAGAGTCAATGGTGGCCTTTTTTCCACTTTGCTCCTGTGGCGCGACTTAGTACTCCAATCTCTTAGTTGAAGGTGGATGGTCCTTTCTACTATGCTTCCCTCACTTATAAAAAATAGGCACATCCACTACAATTTCTCACTTGAAATAATAAGCAATCTCCATTGAACTAACTACTTACCATTTGTATGACTTACTCCAAGGGAAAGAAGAACTTCCAGATTTGCGGGATCAGCCTCCTGTGCCCGCATCATTGCAGCTATAGCCTGTGAAAAGATGACTATGATGTTATGCCTTACCAACATATTGAGTTGAGCATTTTTTAGCCAAGTAACACTAGACAGAGAAGGATCCAAATCATTAAACATATCAACATGAATCATTGTTGCATTGGTTTCAGCACCAACTCCTCACATTTGCTTCAACAATTAAATGGTTAATGCTACTTAGGAAATAAATTATTTTCAGTATTAGGTGATCTCCGATCAAACAGCAAAAGATGGGAGAACTCAATTCACACAATTCTTCAGGCATCACAGACCATTATAACAGTGAAACAACTAAAATCGCAAGTTCAATAGGTGAGACTGTCTAATAGAGATTAAGAATCAAAATCATAGAACAGATAATGGTTTGAGCTTGATTCAGGGGAACCTCGCAGATTCAAGGGTCTTTTATGCCAAATACCATTTGGCAACCCAACAACAAACTGCAAGTGAACCCTTCTTACAATGTTATCTAATCATATGTAGGGTACTTCTATCATTCAACAAGAACCAGACAGGCAATTTAGGCGTTTGACCATCTCAGGATCTAGAGGCTTCAGGGTTGTATCATAACTGCTAAAGCAAAATTTGATACAAATAAAACTAATGAAGAAAAGATCTTGTATTGTAATCAAGCATGTCAATGTTTTATAACCTCTTCTTGGCATAGGAAGTTTTTAATTTGGAACACTGGGAGAACAGAAATGCAGTTACAGTTCATCAACCACACCCAGGAATTTGATCCCTTTGCAGATAAAACACATATGGAAATGATTCAAAAAAGATACAGAAAGATTAGTGAATGAAGAATGGCTAAACTATTGTTAACCTGTTGATCATCATCGTTTTCAGCATGTGCTATGCCAAGTAACCTCCAACCCTCAGCATTTTCAGGGTTCTTCAAGACTTCAGCCTCCAAAGCAAGAACTGCTTCACTTAAGAGACCCTTACGAAACAATTCTTGCCCTTCTTTTAAAGGATTAGGATGACCAACATAAGGGTTCAGATCAGAGAACACATAAACTCCCCTTGATGCGTCTGATTGCTGCTTGAGAGCAGCTTGCTCATTCATATACCTGTTAGAAAATGGTAGAACCAAGCAAAAAAGTCAGGGAAATGTATGAACCTTGCATAGCGGTAAGGAAAATCAAAAGAAACAACGGATAATAGGGTTGCCAATTTCTGCCAGGAAAAGACATATTTAAAAAAAAAGGATAAAATAAAAGAAATGGGAAAATATAGGGGGAAAGCCTCAGAAAGAGGGAGGTACTAACAGGGATTTTAGGGGATAAAGGAGGAGGGGCTTAGAGTTCCCCTTTCCCTTTTCAAAACATATTTTCCTTATAAAAAGGGCAAAGAACAAGAAAAGACAGACATGAGTAAATGAGGGATGAAAAGCATAATATCACCACGAGAAAGACGAACAAAATAATAGGAGAAATTCTTTCAAAACAGGTGATTCATGGGCCTCATTTTGGAAAATCATAATATGTCAAAATAACAGTTACAAAAATTAGTATTTGGAAAAGTATCACGAATGGAGTGCCAGATAATTCAGATTTTCTCGAGCATGGCTAAACTTACTCATCATAAGCCTCTGCCCAACCATCAGCAGAGGTTTCACCAAATGCTCCCTCAGCAACTTGACGCCCAAATTCATCTGCCCAATCATCATTCACATTCAACTTTGAAAATTCACTTACCCACTCATCATTTACAGATCCATGCTGCGCACGTTCAGCAGAAAACTCATTCACCCACCCTTGTGGTCCACGAGAAAGCTGAAAACAATAGATGAAGCGTACAAACATCAATGTGAAAGGACTTCCTGATAACATGTTAAAGGAGATTCAGCAACCACAATCATGTTTCAAACCGCATACATTAGGTGTTCTCCACATAGAGTAATAACAACTGCCACAAAACTAGTCAACAATTTAACAAGGAAACCTCCATATAGCTTAGATTATCTCAAAGCATTTTAGATGAGGAAATTCCAGGTTCAACAGATTTAAACGCATCTCATACTCATGACTCATGAGATCCTAGATGAGACATAACCCACAACTTCTGGGATAAGATTAACACATTCAATGCTTTAATCCATACATCCAAAAAAAAACCAACACATGCAATGAACTTGTACTTGCCTCCTCATGTGCAAACTGGTCAGCCCATGATTGACCTCCATTATGCTGCTGTTCATATTCTGCTGCCCAATCCCCAGAAGAAATTGTAGCAGGCTTGAATTGATTTTCTTCAATAGAAATTTCACCACGACTCATCTTGGATACAAATTGGAGAAATTTGGAATTCTACATGAATTATTGAACCAGTCATATACTACTGCAGGTACAAATGCAACTAGCAAACAAACAAAAGTGAACCAATGAACAGAAATATTTATCTGCTAACATCTCCTCCACTCGATATATTCCACTCAATTTGTTAAACAACCCTCATTACATAGGAAGTATGTCCTTGTGATAGTTCAGGTTAGCAATCAGTTTCTGATTTACTTGATATTTAGTAGTCACCATTTCCTGATACAGACAGAATGCCACCTGTGTGAGGTAGCTCACATAACCGATCCTAAGCCTGAAAGGAGGCTTGTAGTCATGAGATATTGCAAAAAACGTGATTTCAAATTGCTTGTAGGTGCTTGTTGTGCAATGAGGCAGGAGAGACAAACAATCATTTATTTCTTCACTCCTCACAGTTGTGGTCTTTGTTCCTCAGTTTAACAGAGACCAGTTGGTTAATGCCTGAGCATACCTCAGATCAGTTAAGCTGCTGGAAGTAGCGGTGGAGAGTAATCCCCTCCTATATTTGGGGACTATTGGAAAGAAAGGAATGGGAGATGCTTTGAAGACTGGGCCAACACTACTCAGAAGATCAAATGAAACTACAAGCAACTTCCTATTTTTGGTGCAAGAAACATTGTATAGAAGAAGCTGAACAGGATAGATCTTTTAGGCTCACTGTAATTAGTTACTTTTTGCTTAACACCTTTTTGGAGGTCTCCAGCACAATGAGGGTTGTAGTAGGCTAGCAGCCAGCCAGCGCAAAATTAGTCAATTTATAATGAATCCTCACATAGTACTATAGTAGATACCATTGGGACGTGCTCACCTAGGCACACGTCACATTGGCACCCAGGTGTGATGAAGAATAAGCGAAGTGTTCTATGAGGGAGCATGAGCAAGGGTTCCCGCATCATGGTCAATTGTAGGAAAAGAAGTTAGTTTCACTGCACCAGCATCCAAGTGTGGTGCAAAATTGGGAAGGGTCCCCACCTCATGGACGAGTTTGGGTAAATAGGCGGACCCGGCCTCATCCACGCGGATGTAATGCAAACTAAGAAAGAGTTCCGCATTGTGGGTGGATGAAGATAAAGGAACTAGTCCAAGAGAGAGGGACTCAGGTAGGCAGCTGGAGTATAAGTTTTTTGCGAGGAAGTCGACGGAAATATTGGATACCTTAATAAAATGAGACTCAACATTGTATGCCTACAGAAAACTAAATGGACAAGGCAAAAGTCTGGCTACAGAGAGGGAAGAAAGAACATAAATTATGGTATTGTGAGATCAATGAAAATAGAGATGTCGTGGAACTATTGTAGAACCAGGACTTGTGGATAGAATAACCTTGTTTAACTCTTGTATGGGAAAATGAAACAATCAATGTTAATAAGTACATATGCTCCACAAATTGGATTAGTTTGTGGAATCTAAAACTAAAATTTGGGAAAATATGGACAACTTGGTTCGGGAATCCAGGCAACCAACATATCTTTTTAGAGGGAGACTAAATGGTCATGCGGATAACGATAGTTAACACTTTAACCTAGAACATGAGGGATATGGTTATGGAAATAAGAACAATGAAAGAAAGAGTATCCTAGAGTTCATTTTGGCTTATGATTTTTTTAGAAGAATTTTAGCTTATGATTTAGTTGTAGCTAACAATATTTAAAAAAAGAAATCATCACCTAATAACTTCTTAAGTAAAATAGACTTTATCCTTATTGGAAGTGTGATAGAACCACAAGGATTGTTAACCAGGAAAAGCAAAGACCACCCAACATATGTAAAGCATAAGTAGAGAGTGCAAAAGGAGCCACCTTGTAAGCAACCGAGAATTCAGTGGTGGGCGTTGAAGGGAGCTAACCAGCTAGTGTTTCTAGAAAAACTATAGGAGGGAACATGAGACTTAAAGGGGGATGCAGACATCCTATGGAAGAAAATGTCAAGTTGCATTAAAAGTAGCAAGTGAAGTGTAGCTTTAGAGGGTAGAAGACATGATGAGGCCCTCTTTTTCATGAAAAGTATGATGATCTTTTGATACATAAAGTTACTTCAGACGTCCCTATTCCATGCACAAGAAGGTGTAGACATATGAAACTTTTAATAAGGCAAAGGAAGCACATGTCGAATAACCATGATGAACTAACAGTTGATCAGTTCTGGTACTATACTATGCCCTTAACTTGGGGTGGTCCCAATTACCCCACAAGCTTTGATAACCGGTCATAGTACGCACAGAAGAATGACAACATTTATTTAAGCAAACAATAAACACTAATGATAAGCCTTAGCACAAAACCTGAAATTTTGGGTCACTGTTTTGAGCTAATGTATGGGCCAACATACGTGTTTGTTCCATTGCTGCTAGATTAGGAATATTTGCACCTCTCATTTGACCAATCATTCCAAGTTGGGATTGCTCCTGCAATAGTTAGAAATTGTACCCATAAAAAACAGATAACAAAGAAAAATGAGAGTGAGGTAAAGGGAAATTGGAGAGAGAGGGTAGCAGACATCATCAGTCCCTCTGACATGTATGTAATATCAGCCGCGCCTAATTAAAAAGATGAAACGCAATTAGCCTTAAAGTGTTCTCTGTGCATGCTCCCTGATATTTGAATACAGGATAGTCTGTGCTTCCACTCTCTCAATGATTTTGTGTGCGCGTAGGTGAGCATGTATGTTTCTGTATTGCTTCTATATAAGGATGCTTTAGTCTATAACTGCTAAAGAATACAAATGCTATATACATAATTAGTATGATCTCTCTAATCCACCTCCCACCATATGTCCATCTATATGTAACTGTACTCTCTACTCAGCTCGGATGCATTCTGTTCAGAAGTTCAATCTGACAGCTTAATAGAACTCGTATCCAAATTATACGTATTTTTTCAGTAAAGATCCAAATATTCTATGATGAATATAATTCCACCGAGCATGACAATATTCATAAAGGTAGATTCTTCTCTTTATCTTACATGCTCAAATTCAGATGCCCAGCCATTAGCACCATGTTGTTGTTCAAATGATTGGGCCCAAGCATTGGGGTCAGCATGTCCTACTCGGTTCTGTGCAAACTCATTAATCCATCCATCTGCAACATGAGGCACAGGTTTCATAGCTAATGACTCATTCCAATACTCCTCAAGCTCGGGATATCTTCCAGGCACAGGGCCCCTTGCCCTAACATGATTATCAATTTCTAATGAAGACAAGAGAGCATTAACCTGATGAATAAGACAGTTAGTTAGCTATGTAATAGTTATAGGAAGCAAAATAGATAAACAACAGTGAGCACAGATGTATTTTGGCACATTTGAATAATTGAAGGACCAAAGCAACACAGTACAGTATTACCGTTGAAACAACACTCTTTCCTCTCGCTTATCAAACCATAGTATTCTGTCAGTGGAGTTGAAACAACAATTATTGTTATTTCTTGCTCATAAAACACATTCTTCTCAGTCCTCACATCTGTTTGGATTTCCTAGTTACCTATCAATTTCCTTCTCTTTTTATCAAGTAAAAAATATTTTCATTTATATACATGGCATAACGATCGTATACAAGAGTTATAGCAAAAAGTAGAGAATTTACAAAAAGATACAATTCTCTACAAACTCCAACCAATCCTCTATACATCAAGGGACTTTTGTGTGAGCACCAAAAGAAAATAAGGGAATGAAGACTGCTTCTCAACTGAGAAAAACTCGACTCTACACCTTCAAAAGCTCTCCTATTTCTCTCTCTCAAAACAACTCACATTAGCACAAGTGGAACCATATTCCATGCCCTATCAATTTCTTTTTTATAGTCCAAAAGAGATGAGACAAGACTTTGTGTAACTGCGATGAGTTCGGAAAGGCTAAGACTTAACAAATACATATACAAAATCTCACAACTAATAATGAATTCTGATGGATGGAAAATACAGTTCGCAAACGTCATTATTCACACATCACATCACCAAAGAAAGCTACTTTTTTCCGTTTTGGATATTTACTTTGAACAACCAGACGGAAGAGATAGTTATTATTTATGTCTTCCATCAACTAACCAATGCCTACTTCTAATACCACACTAGATTTCTGGTTCGAAAAAAGGTAAAATTTGTTACAAAAGACTGGTGAAATTTTTTTCATGGATATCTGAAATAGTTCAGAATTTAAGACTGAATGATAGTACCTCAGTGTCAAAATTAAGTGGCATTACATAGCTAGAAACCAAACCTGTCCATTTATGAAGTCTTCAGTTTTATCGGCAAAAAAATGTCGGGCCATGATCGTGCTACGGTCCCGTATGCATTGCTTGTCACCTTCTGATAAACCTAATAATGGCAGTGAAGCAGGACGAAACGGAACGCCACCATGACCGCTGTTGACAAACGAGTGCAGAAAGCTTGACAATACTTGTTGTGGAGGCCCTAGATTGGGGAAAAGGCAATCAAACTCATATGAACATACAGCAAAGTTTATGAAATTAGTTCCTCATATCATACTATTTTCTTCACACATATTTGCAATCACCATGCACATAAACTTATCGATATTCACTAATTATCCAACAATAAAAGGAAAGCAACAAGTTGGAAATGTGAAATGCCATCCAGGTACAAGTTCAATCCTTTCCTCAGATGTGCCTTTTACCAATATGATAGATGATATTGATATCTATCATGTCCTTTGAAAAAAGTTGAAGTACAATAAAACTCGTATAGGCTTTTCAACAATCAAATATGAGTATCCTCCATCCACGATATAATTCACACACACACACATCCGGGAGTCTTCTACTACAATTTTTCAGTGCCATATTGACAAATACACACAACAACCCATTTGCATATTAATCGTGTTCAAATTCATAAAAGTAATGATTGAAGAGACTGTTTAGTGTACCATTCAAATCTGGTTGAAGCCGAGCATGCTCCAAAGGGATGTTTGTCATGTTCTGACTTCCATGAGCAAAAGGAAGTTGAGGCCTTTGTATCTCATCCCAAGCATCAGCGAGCCTATTTTGATCAGCAGAACGAAACCCTTGAAGGAATTGGGAACCCTGAGAAAGTTGTATTACAAATGATTAATGCACTCAAAGTTGGATCCCTCCTCAACCTACAAGCATCTATATGCATTAACCTGAATATTAGGCTGAAGTGGATGTTCAAACTCTGATCCTGGAAGTGAAACAAATGGCTCTTCAACACCCGCAAGGAAGTTGCCATTGGACGATGTAGTTACTGATGTAGGGATCTCTTTTAGCCTCTCCTGTTAGACAGATGAACCATTAATAAAGTTAATGCAAGTCCATAACACATCTACACACAATACACTTTGAACCTGAAATGCCATTTTTTTTCATGACAAGGGAAACCCACAGGATAAAANATGCATTAACCTGAATATTAGGCTGAAGTGGATGTTCAAACTCTGATCCTGGAAGTGAAACAAATGGCTCTTCAACACCCGCAAGGAAGTTGCCATTGGACGATGTAGTTACTGATGTAGGGATCTCTTTTAGCCTCTCCTGTTAGACAGATGAACCATTAATCAAGTTAATGCAAGTCCATAACACATCTACACACTATACACTTTGAACCTGAAATGCCATTTTTTTTCATGACAAGGGAAACCCGCAGCCGCTACCCTTTGGGTGCGCACAGGATAAAACCCCTGCTCCTATGCAATAGCTCACAAACCACATAGGAGAGGTAACCCACACTAGGCAAGCCCAGTGCAACGAGCTCGACCCAGAAGACAAACCCCTTGCTTTCGCTGGCAAGGGGTTTCGAACTTGAGACCTCCAACATGGAAGTCCCAAGCCCAAACCACTGGGCCACCCCGAAGGTTAACCTAAAATGTCATTTAAGCCAATCCAGACTTAAATTTGTGTCCTTCTCAGGCTATTTCTGTCCACAAAATTGTTCAATATAGATACATCTATGTAACCAATACAATTAACAACTATGCTAATGCTAGTATAGAGTAGACGTTAAGAGACGCCTATTCCCAGTATAGAGTAAACATTGAACTCAACTACAGAAAGCTCCAGTGGGATTCACAATTAGCAAGTTAAACTAATTCATTAGCAATTTACTTGAAATGCGTATCAAACAACTAGCTAGAAAAACATTGGTGAAAGAATTACTGTGTGTATGAGATTTTATATCAATCAACTGCACCCTAATCCCAATAATATACATCCTTTTCAGTCTGAAAGTGGTATAAATAAGCTGCTTGCTTATATATGCTCCAAGATATCATAGTTATCAGTCACTTCCCAGTCAAGAATCATTCAAAAGAGAAACCAAACAATAACCTTATAGAGGTTTACATTGTTGAGTATTTATAGGTACTTCAACCC
Source organism: Solanum stenotomum (assembly GCF_019186545.1). Taxonomy (NCBI): domain Eukaryota; kingdom Viridiplantae; phylum Streptophyta; class Magnoliopsida; order Solanales; family Solanaceae; genus Solanum; species Solanum stenotomum. The sequence goes on from NC_064286.1 coordinate 1,667,980, forward strand.
AAAATAAGTGGTGTCCCTATTAGAATGGACTAAACTCAACTACATAAAGTTCTGCACATATACACAATTAGCAAATTGAAAAAAAATCAGCAATTTAAAGGAACACGTAACAAACAAGCAGCTAGAAAAACACATGTAAACAAATTTCTTCATGTATGAGATTGTATATCAAATAATCAATCAATCAATCAACTGCACCTTAAACACAATAATATATATCCATTTCCTCTTATTCAGTATTAATAAGCAGCTTGCTTATATGCTTCAAAAATACCACAGTAGTAATCACTTCCCAGTCATAAATTATCCTAAGAGCAATCAAACAATAACTTTATCGAGATTTTCTCAGCTGAGAATCTATATGTGCTTCAACCTATAGAAGAAGTGATGTGCCTATTAAAGTGGACTAAACTCATCTACACAAAGATCCCCACAGATTCACAATCAGCAAATTGAACTAATTCGTCAGCAATTTAACGGAAATACATAATGTTGGTGTAATAATGCTTAAAATCGAACACATAACAAACAAATAGCTAGAAAAACATTTGTGAATGAAATTCTTCGTGTATGAGACTGTATATATCAATAAATAAACTGCACCTTAATCTCAATTATATACATCCATTTCACTCTGAATTCAGTATTAATAAGCTGCTTGCTTATACGCTTCAAAAATACCACAGCTATAAACAATAACCTTATCTAGATTTTCTCTATTTGAAAATCTATACATGCTTCAACGACTAAACTCAACTCAATTAGCAAATCTAACTAATCTGTTAGCAATTTAACACGAAATACGTAAAAAAACAAGTAGATAGAAGACATGGATGAACAAATTTCTTCGTGTATGATATTATATATCAATCAATCAGGTACAATTTCATCTTAATAAGAATAATATACATCCATTTCGGTCCAAATTCAGTATCTGTTTCACGAAGGAAGAGAGAATTATGATATACCTGAGTCTTAGATGATGAACCGATGAGTGCGTTAGCTAGAGCACCAAGTGGATTAGAAGAAGAAGAAGGTTCGCCACAACTAGGAGCACCGGTGACCAAGTCTCTCATCGCCATGACTTTGTTCGAGTTTTCTTCCCTCTTTTGTCAGTATTATATGATATTATACGAAAATTGTAGTCGATTGAAGGGAGGAGAGATGGTGCCGGCGGTGAGGAAGACGACGGTCGACGGAGGAGACGGTGAGGTGTAAAACTTGTTGTGTAGTGATTGTGTGGGGTAATATAGGGAAGGGAGTCGTGATTATTTGTGATAGACAGAAATTGGGGTTTGGTCGATTTATCCGCCATTGCCTATTGGGAAATGTGACCAGCAGGCTAAAATTAAACTTTTTTTTAATATAAATAAATTACTAGATCGGTGAGTAGAGTGTTTACGATTTTGATAAAAATCAATTCAAATCGAATCAAGTTAATCAAATAAAATATAGAAATAATTGAATTAAACTGGCAAATTATATACATATTTATAATTACATAATATTCTTTATGAAAGTAAAAAATTCAAAATGGTTACTTGCTTGCAAGTAGAAATGTATGTCAGAGAGGAGGAGATTATTTATCTTTTTGGTTTCACGTATATGGGTGTCTGTGGCAGGTTGGATTTTTAGGATGGAATTATGAATGCACTAATTTTTTTGGGCATAATACATAAATGTGCCTTTTAACTTGATCTCATTTTACGTTTATGTCCTCCAACTTTGGATATCCACAAGTAGACACTTAAACTTGTATAAAATTGAACAAGTAAACACATAAGTCTTACATGGCACAATACACGTAGGACAAGAAATGACATGTAGGACATGTGTGTCTATTTGTTCAACTTTATACAAGTTGAAGTGTCTATTTATGCACAACCAAAGTTAAAGGGGATAAATGTAATTTGAAGCCAAGTTAAAAGACATATTTATGTATTATGCCAGTTTTTTTGTCTAGGCTAAAAGTGATGAATTTTGAAGCTTTATTCCCAAAAAATTGAGTGGTCAAAAGTTCTGCAATGTTAATCGTTCTAACTAATTTTCTTTTTCGAATGATTAATAATCAAATCAAATCGAATCATAATCCATAACAATCAGACGGATGAATGTATATCATATTTGGTTTGATTTTATTTTAAAAATTAATTAAATTTATTTAATTTTGACCAATAACCGACTAGATTTGACTCGTGAATACCGCCACTTATAAGTAGCAGTTGTTATTAGGACTTAAAAGGATTCGTTTATGTTGACTCCTCATGTCCTACATATCTTAATTCGGCTTATTTTGAATGAAAGTCGTGTAATTAATTGAGAAGATATTGTTTCATTTGTGATAATTACAAAGAAGTCGTCATTTAAATTTGGCATAATACATAAACATAATCCTGAACTTGGCTTCAACGGACAACTATGTCCTCCAACTTTGAGTGTGCACAAATAGACACTTAAACTTGTGTAAAATTGAACAAGTAGATACACGCGTCCTACATGACATAATACATGTATAATGCCACATAGGACACAAATTTTCATATAGGATGAATGTGTCTATTTGTTTAATTTTATACAAGTTTAAGTGTCTACTTGTGCACACCCAAAGTTATCAGTTAACGCCAAGTCAAGGGTCATGCTTATATATTATGTCTTTAAATTCATGTCATGAAATCAAAACATTCATAAATGATATTGACACCTAAAAATTGCATTTTATAGACAATGTTTGTGAGAAGGTCAACAATCAAGTCATTACGAAAGTGTTTGAGATCTCCATCAATTATTACTCAACAGATATATATATGAGTAACTAAAAGTCTTTGTGAAGCGGAGTTCTAATATTCTACGAAAGCTGCTTCTTGGGATCTACTCATTATACCCATCACTAAAAATATAGCGTTCTCTGATGCTCTTATGGGTCATTTAGTAACTAGTTAGTGGAATAGTTATTCATGTATTAAATCATGCACAAGTAATATATAGTTATATATTATGTTTAACAATTGGTAAGAATTATGTATAAAATTGATACTTGTTTGATTTGTACTTTAGAAACGTATATAACTAATACATATATAAGCTACAAGGGAATCTATGTATAATATTATGTAGGATGTAAGATGGAACAACTAATACATAAATAACAAAATCCAACATAAAATAATACAAAAAAAAAAATCATAACTAATTTATGTATTATTAATACATGTATAACTCTAACCAACTATCAAACGACCATTAAGCGGACGTTGAGTAGCTGGTTAGAGTTATATACGTATTAGTGATTAGAAAATTTTATGTATTATTTTATGCACGTATTAGTTATGTAAAATTTAGTTATTTATGTACTATTTATTCTATCTTCTATCATGTATAAAATAATATAAGATTACATCATAACTTTTACATGTATTAGTTAGGTGAATTTATAAATTGTAAGTCAAACATCATATTAATATTATAGATAAATAACTCACTCCTTAACTGGATACTAAACATGGTACTCCTTCCGTCTATCTTTACTTATTCACTATATTATTTTGAGATATCTAATAATACTTATCAAGTTAATAAAATCAACTAATTTTTCTATCACATTAATAAAACACGGTATAATTATAAAATCACATAGTATTTTGATGGTTTTAATTTGTGTGTTCTCGAGCCACGTCTATAAATTTAATTATATTGTATTTTTTTAGTTTTAGTGAAAAAACATAAAGTTAATTATATTGTTTTTTGTTTAGTTTTAGTGAAAAAATATAAAGGACTATTTATTGTATTTTTTTCGACAATCGACCATCAAAGAGTACAAAAAGAAAGAGAACGAAGAGAAAATACTAGTGCTCTACAATGGCGTCCTCATCCAGCAGCGGCTTAACGTTCAAGCTCCACCCGCTCGTTTTACTCAACATATCCGATCACTACACTCGGGTCAAATCTCAGGCCACCGGTGCCGATGCCGGTGCCGGTTCCAGCGCCGGCGCCGATTCCCCTCCGCCACCGCCTAGGGTATTCGGTTGCGTCATCGGTGTACAGAGAGGCCGAACAGTTGAGATCTTCAACAGCTTCGAACTTCTTTATGATCCATCTACTCACTCACTTGACCGTGCCTTCCTTGAGAAGAAACAGGAGCTCTGTTAGTTTATTCTTTCCTTAAATGTTATGATTCTATACAAGGAGAATTAGGTGGAGTTTGGATGATTTCTCTGATTGCATAAACAATTTTTGCAAAACATTGTTTAAATTTTCCATTAAAGCTGTGCTTGGATGATATATTCTCACTGTTTTTCTCGTCCAATGGTCATGTTTGAGATTAAACAGTAATGTATGGGCGGAAAATCCTTCCAACAAAGTGATGTTAGATTTTTTACACTCCACCTAAGTTTCCTTGGATTGTTTTGGTGATAAAATTGATATACTAATGTTGGCAATTTTGAGCAGATAAGAAGGTGTTTCCTAATTTCTATATACTGGGATGGTATTCAACGGGGAGTGATGCTCAGGAATCAGACATGAACATTCACAGAGCTGTGAGTTCTTTTTCTTTGCTTAAAGTAGTGCTTATTTAATGCATCGGTTCATTTAGATATGGAATTATTTTCTTATTTATATGTTACGTTTGTGGTAGTGAAGTGAAATAATAAACTAATAGTATGTGGCAAAATCGGATCTAGTGGAAAGAGCGAATTACACTATGACATGTGGTGAGACTGAATATACGAAGAACACCTGCCGGTGATCTGGGGAGAACTGAGAAGACTCTCCCCGGTATGGCATATGAAGCCTTAGACACCTGCTCGAGCGGGATGTTTGTAGCCGGTCATCTGAGAGAAGCCTCACCTGGAGAAGATCACCTTACACCTGGAAACAGTCACAATTAACCTCGGTAGATCAACAATCAACCTCGAGCCGCGAGCTTGCATGCCCCAATCAGTTTCAAGTGAGGCATTTAAGTATAGTCACGCGCTATGTGATAATCTTTTCAGTACCCAAGCGTACTGTAGTTTCACATTGAGTTGACAACTCAGTTATTACAGCTACACCACGGTCATATAAAAAACTTAGTTTTACACCTATAAAAGGAGGTTTTTGAGAGCTTAGAGAATGATGTGCAGAAGATTAAGTTGAACTTCATCTTACTGCTATGTTTTTGGTGTAATCAACTTTACTCTAATGATACTGTGTCTATCATAGATGTTCTAGATTCTTTATAGCTAGAGAGGAAAGACACTAGAGCTCTATTGTAAATATGGTTTCAGTACTACCCAAGTACTGTTTTGATCCTTGATATGATACAAAGTTACTGATTTCAAAAAGGAGGTTTTGCGGTGAATAGAAGACATTAGAAAAAATCCCAAGAAGCTTGTAGTTATTATCTTGTCCCCCCCCCTCTTAGTATCTCCGTGAAAGAGGCTTTAATACCCCCTTCCCTCATGTACTATACATCTTCTTTGGGACGATCTTATTCTTGAATTAGATCACGACTTTGGCCCTTTTAGCCTAAAGGAAATGAACTCGATCGGTCTTAGGCCCACTTGCCTTTAACCTCTTTTCACAAATTCAACTGTTAAACAAAATGACGATTTTTATGGAAAACAAGTTGATAAGTTAGTTTCATAAAAGAAAAAACACAACAAAATTTAATATTTTGAATGGTGTAGTTAAATGAATTTGAAGCCCCAAAACAAAAAGAATGTAAATTATGTGATAGAAATCTGGACAAGGAAGTATTGTCTCATATTCAAGTTATTTCTTGTTTATGTTTTTCTCTTTTCTGTTCAATTGTGTTTGCTCAGTAATTGAAAGGTGCGAGTGAACACTAACTCTGCATGTTATAACTATCTTTTTTTTGATGTTTCTGATTCTTCATCATCTAGACTTTAATGTCTATCCATCTGGTGTGCATGTATTCATTCATGTCAAGTAATATCTCTCTTATGGGAAAACGGACTGGGTTTGCCTCCCAGTTATTTGATGAACTACTTAATTGTCTATTCTAAGGTTGTCAACTTCTACAACCTTTGGATATTAAATATAGTAGTAGTTTTGTAAGGCTATAACGGATTAACCCAATCTAAAAAATATACATTTGCTACTAGATATAGTAGTAGTTATGTAAGGCTACAACGAATTAACCCAATGGAAGAAACATACTCTTCACTAGATAGTTGATAACTGCATGTGCGAGAAGATGCTTATATGAAAAGGGTAAAATATGACTATATAAATGTGATGCTTATTAATGAGTTTATGTTTGTGAACTAGAAGAATTATGTATCTTAGACATGGGTATGCACTATGCCTTTATTGTTAGTTTTGTTTATATTAGGTTAAGTCAAGTTTTAGAAATTGAGAATAGGATATGAATTTGGACACTACATGGACTATACATGCTGATAATTCATAAAATCTGTAAAAATAAAGAAACAAACTGTGTATCTATTTCTGTGGGAATGCAATTTTTCTTTGATAAGTCAATTCTTAGTTGTAAGATATCAATAGCATGCTGAGTAAAAGATGCTGACACCCATATCCTTGGAGAAGTAGTAGGCCTTCTAGAGATATATAGGAGATACCATAGCATCACGCTTTCTAGGAGTTCCTTCTTGGCTAATGGTATCCTAGCCACTTGCTAAACTCAAGGTCTAGTGTTTGAATGTTCTTTTGGGGAAAAAGTGGCTATGATGCTCTTCTGATCATAGAGAAATGTATCCAGGGCTTGAGATACAAATAACCGTGTGAGGGAAAGTAGCCAAGGAGTAAGTGAGGAAAAACAACTGAAAATAGTAAGTTGTTGAAATTGTCAATCTATAAGCTGGAAGCATCCTCTATCAAAGCATTGAAGCAGCATATACAATCCAAGCACCATACCAAGGTGGATAAGCTGCCTTGGCACTTAACAGCCTGAAGAATATTGTGTACTCTGTGCATTGGGGAATCAGCTAAGCATGTGCTGTATGCTTCTTAAAAATGTGCTATAAGTTAATTCAATTTGCATATTTTTGACTGTATTCTCCCCGAGATCTTCTGAATTCTTTGATACATACTTGTTCTTTGGGTGATACTAGCTGCCTATAATCTGGTGACTAGTTCCAGCTTGTGATATTCCATTAGTTTAAATTGTAATAATATCTCCTTTTCTAGAATGTGTTGAGAATGGCATCTAGGCCCGTGATTCCAGAATAACTTTATTCTGCTCTCTAGATGAATAATCTACATTTGCTTTTCCTTCAGTTTTTGTCAAGGCATAACACTAGCATATTTTGTTGTATCAGTTGATGGATATCAATGAAAGTCCTTTGTACGTTCTTCTCAATCCTTCTATCAATCATGCACAGAAGGACTTGCCAATCACTATCTATGAAAGTGGTACGTGTATATTATTTGTCATATTACTGATGCTCTGTCATATTACTTGTATTATCTCCTTTTTGGGTGGCAGATAACATATTTTATACAGAGCCTTCCACCACGACCCTCATATTGTTCTAACCATTTCTCAAATGATTTTGGGGTTTATGCCTTGTGTGCCAAACCATGATTCATAAATTTTGTAGAAATTCCAATTAGAATATCTTCTTGTGTCCATCTTTTGAGCTCCTAAGCTTACTGATGAGAATTTACTGGTTTCTTTGTTGTGTTTTGAAACTATTTATGGATACTCAAAGAGTTGCATATCATTGATGGCATCCCACAGCTTATTTTTGCCCAAGCAAGCTACACAATAGAGGTATCTCCTTGTGCATTTATCATATCATCTTCTCCACAAATTCTTCGGAACATCTAACAAATTCGTTCTCACTTGCAATACCTGACTGTTTACTAGACCGTTGAAGCTGAACGGATATCTGTTGATCATGTTGCACATCTTAAACCATCTGATGGAGGCTCTGCTGCAACTCAGTGTGAGCACCTTTAACTTCATTTGTCTTCGCAAAACTCAAGTTTTTATTGATGCTTTATACAAAGTAGAATGATCTTACTGTTGCCCTAACTTTTTAGTGACATGGTTTGTCTATCATTTATTTATTTATTAGTTCTATTTGTGCAGTGGCTGCGCACCTTACCGGCACACATAGTGCCATCAAGATGCTGAACAGCAGAATTAGAGTGCTACATCATTATCTTCTTGCTATGCAAAAAGGTATCCAGTTTTGGCTAGAAGTTGAAGCTACATTCTAGTTGATTGTCGAAGAAGTTCCTTATTGTGGAAAAAACACTTTTAAGTTTACTGGGAGAATACTCACCACGAAATATAGTTTTAGATAAAACCTGGATACTTGTTGACATATATATTTTGCATCTGAAAGTCTACGATGCTTAGATAGCCTCATGAACTATCCTAGTCAAGAAAATGTATCTTTACTTGAAACTGTTTTTGGAGAATGTTAGTCTCACAAACTTTTTCGACAATTAACATGGAAATGGAAGAGAATATTTTTTCATGGTGCAGTGGCTGTAGAGTTTTAATGTCTTCCCTGTTGGGTGTAGGTGAAATTCCTCGTGAGAATTCATTGCTCAGGCAGGTCTCCAGTCTTTTAAGAAGATTACCAACAATTGAGTCGGAGAGATTTCGAGATGATTTCTTGATGGTAGGTGTTCTTTGACCTTGTTATTGGAGTTGACGTGGTTATAGTAATGTAGCCTTTCAGTATTCTCTCTTTTTTTAAAAAAAAAAAAACTTTGGAGTTGGAAATGTCTTTTTATTTGCAGGATATTTTTTAAGAGTTTTCTAATAAGACTTTCATCAGCTTGAAATAATTACTATGTAATTGCATCGTTGGAAACTGCTAACTAGAAATTTTCATATTTGTTCTAGGTCCACCAATCAGCTTTTGCCACTTTCTGATTCTATTACTTTATTTGCTCTTTTCTTGTGTGCAGGAATATAATGACACATTGTTAGTTAGTTACCTGGCCATGTTCACCAACTGCTCTAGGTATGATGTCTAAGGCTTCTTGCACTAATGCTTTTGAGATTTGTATAAGTAGTCAACTCTTCTTCCCCTTTTACTCCTTTTTATTTTTCATTGTTAAAGAAATATCCAAGATTATTGTGTTGACAATAGGGCTAAAGTTCAGATAATAATGGTTTTTGCCGAAGTTGCATTAAGTTTAAGTGGGAATGCAGATAAAATTGAGGTGTCCTGTGAATTTGGTTAAGATATCATATATAAGCTTAGCGCAGCCTAAGATGGCAGGAGTTTTGTAAGGTATATTTATCGACAATCAGGAGAAACAGTTCCCTTGGCCATCTCTTGTATATATTTTTTGTTTGTTTGAATCCTGTTTATTAAGAGTCAAATATAATAGGATCTAAATTTTTTCTATTTTCTTCGTTGCAGTACAATGAACGAGTTGGTTGACAAATTCAACACTGCATATGAACGGCATAGTAGGAGGGGCGGGAGAACTTCTTTTATCTGAAAGTTGATATATCTCCAATATTGCCTTTTTGTGCTATTTATTTCCTGCAGTAGTTACAACATCGGCGAGTTTAGGTATCCCATTCATGAGGATATAGGAATCATTTAGTGGCTTCATTTTTCTTTTGCTTGTCCTTTGTGTTAGCCTGCCCATTTTCGTTGATTCTTGTGTTGCTATCATAGATATGTAGAAAATGGCAGATGTTTTTGGGTAGAAAAGCTTTTACTTAAGCACTATGGTATTTTCCTGCTTCCTTCTCTGCAGTAGTAATTTTATTTAAGGATTAGTCCATTTGTCATAATATAGTATAGAATTTGAAAGAATTGTGTTGTGAGTTACCCAAAAAAAAATGTAGTGAAGGGGTTATATATATGGTGAGCCAGTGTTGATTCATTAACTTTTACGATTTGTCTGTTTACCTTTCAATTTAGAGATAATGGTTAAAAATATACTTAGAAGTATTACTGTTTTGCAAGTTTTTTACTTGGATTATTAGGTATTTGTGTTTTCTATATGAACTATTATTCATCAAACCACACCTTGAACCTTTGATTAGTATCTATTGATGTATGGTGTACACTCTTGTTTTGTTTATAAATAGTGTCAAATGGCACTCAGCGCAGATAATTAAAGAAATTAATTGATTTTTAAAAAAAATAAAAAGTGATAGTGGAAAACACACCTGAAATATCATTTCTTTTAGAATTTTCTTTTTGAACTTTAAGTATTTGCATATTGTCAATTATTTATTAAAACACACATTGAAATTAATGAGTCAGACTCTCATTTAGAGGGAATTTTATGGGTAAATTATATTGTTACGTGCTTTTTGATGATTGTATACAAGCACTTGGTCTAGTCAGCATCAAGGTGTGTTTTGATAAATAATTGATGATAATTCGAATAGAGAATGCAAACACTTAATAGTCTAGATATGGAACTCACAAAAAAATTAAGATGTGTTTTTAATCGTCATCTCTTTAATTCATGTATATCCAGCTTAGTAGCTAGGTAGACAACAAAAATAATTCAAATTTACCCTTAAAACAATCAAAAAAATAGGTTCAATTATTTGGTACAAAAGCAGAGTCATGAAAATAGTAATTGGTACATCCTTATTAGATAATACTGAATGAAACAATACATCTTTTTAAACAGCACAACACAATCCAAGATCTTTGACTCCTATATGGCTTTGATCATAAATCTAAAGACACAGAGCTGGAGCAGATAACTTCATGGTTCTCAAAATTAGATCGATAATTCGGTTTTTGATACGAGGATGCCATCACTATCTGCATATAACCACTCTCCTTCGCGAATCAGCACACCTCCAATGTAAATAGGAACATGCTTTTCGCCTTGGCCTTTCTTGTTCGATTTCTGAGGGTGTGATGCCAATGCACGAACACCAATATCACAACCGTTAATCTCATCTACATCTCGAATGCAGCCATTAACTACAATACCTGCCCAGCCCATATTCTGGGCTAGTTGTCCCAAGTTTCCTCCTACCAAAGCACATCGCATACTCCCTCCACCATCTATGACAAGGACTCTTCCTTCACCTCTAGTTTCAAGAAGCTCCCTAACCAACACATTGTCCTCAAATACCTTAAGGGTCGTAATGGGGCCTGAGAAAGCTCGGCATTGACCATATATCTTGAAGACTGGTGGCAAAACTCGTAGATCACCATTTGACAGATCCCCTGCATTCACATCACACACTTCTGCTGTTGCCAAGGACGCCATCTAAAACTGTAAACGTTAGCAACTGAATTAGTTCATTTTCTTTCCCCGCAGCCATTATCTATCATATGCCAGTAAAAAATATAGAGAATGAGATTAGCTAAATGGAGAGACATGGTTAATGATGATAATAATCGACCTCAACTTGCTTGGTAGTTGTTATTATGCATCGTTTACCTATCATGTTTCATGTGGCATGCCTGAAAATCACCGGACACCTTAAACATAATGGTTGCATTTCTATGTAGGCATAATGACACAAAACATATATTTGAAATTTCAATTGAAGTGATGTTATCATATCTTAAGTTGTCACAGCTTGAAGAACAAATCAGAACAAAAAAGAATTCTTAGAACTAAAGTTATATCTTCATTACAAATGTGTAAATCTGCTATATAGGTCTTGTAGGAGCCAGAAAGACGTTGAGACCGTGCATAAACTCTTCATGTAAATCAACTATAAGCAGACAGAACCCACAAATATCAGCAATACAGCAAATATAAAACCAGTAAGGCAAAAGCAAAACTCCAAAATAAGAAGGCAGTGCTGCATCTGATTGAAAAGGTTGAACATGGTTAAAAGATCAGTGCAACCAGTAATTCATGAAAATTGGCTAAAAAATGAAATTGTATCTCGAATCAAGGACCGTGATGAATCTACTGGTTCTACCATATAATCAGCTTCCTATTCCCTAAAATCCTTCGAAATTGCATGACACATGCTCAGAATGATGTGAAACAAACTTATATAGAACTGTCAATCCATAAAAAACAACCACCAATAATAAGATCGTCTAGAAACAAGGTTATCAACCAAAACGGATTACTGAATAACTTAGAAGGATAGATATTACTGTGCGCTATGAATGGTCCAATACTGAATGTAATGAAATGGTTGATAATATCTATAGGTTCTCTGTGAGAACTGCAGTTGATTAATACGTTCAACGCAAGACTCATACGGGAAATAACATCAAGAAATCTAATTTCTGCTGGCATTCTGCAAGATATAACTCTCTGCATTCACAATATATGTTCGCAATGAGTCAAAATAAGGGATCAGATACTATATCTTACTGTTATACTAGCAATATGTATATATATACAAGTTCACCAAGCAAGAAATGTTACAATACCATATGTCTACACAAGAAAACTACCATTAGAGACACACTCCAATGACATTAAGCCAACAGAATCAGCACACTTTTCCCCAGAAGCAACAAAACATGCAGATAAAAGTAACAATTATGGCGTGTGACCTAAGGGTCAATAAAGCGAGTTGAGAATCATAAGTTCTCATATTTAAATTCTAGCGAAACAACAACACTAGTTGAGTTTTTCCATCTGTTCAAGCCTAGATGGACAAAGTTGTCCGGCTATGTTGCTCAGACACTCTAAAAATATTGCCACACCCATTCATATCCTTCAAAAATTGCACTACTTTTGGAAGATCCAACAAGCATCCACAACATTTTTGAAGAGTCCGAACAACACAGTTATCCGGTACCTATGTTGGTGGGAGGTGGGAGGCAGCAAGCAGGGGAGTAGCTAGAGTGCAATCCACGTGTTTGGCCGAACTCATTAGCTTTTGTTCAAACTCTATACTCATCTTAAAAAATCCACTAAATATGTACAAATTATTAATTTAAAACCCAGTAACTAGAGTAAACAAGAATTCCGAATTCAACAACAACATAACTAGTGTAATTCCACTAGGTGCGTTCTGAGAAGGTCAAGATATATGCAGACCTTACCACTATATTATGAAAATAGAGAAATTGTTTCCGAACTCGTAAACTTTAAACTCGAATACCAAAGTTGTAAGAAAAGTAACAACTACAATTCTGCAGTTGTACTCATTACAACTGATTAAAGTTATAGCCTAATAGTCACAGTTGATTACGACTTTCTAACGTAATAACTATCAGTTGAGTGAGTTACTATACGAGAAATCAACCTATCGCAGAGTCCTCCAATCCCATCAAAACACACAAACATGGAATTTTTCTTTAATTAAATAAAATTATGAGTGTGTGAAGCTAATTTCATATTTTTTTAACCTCAACCAAAATTTGGGTTTTATTTATCCAAATTCACAAAACCAAAAAATCAAATCATAAACAAAACAGATAAAATCAACACCCAAAAAAAGCAATAAAGAATAAAAAAAATTACCTTTTTATTAACTTTTATGGAATTCAAGAATGAGCTCTTGATGTTGAAATTGTAAATTTCGAAGTTGATCTAATCTATATATTATATATAAAATCCAACATCACTGTTTATTGATTCATACAGTGACGATGGACCTCTCTCATATCTTGTTGGTTTTTGTGCCACTCATCCACAATTTTCAATTGGCCACTGTTCAATTTATATTTTATACCATTCGAGTTTTCATTTATTTGATCTATTTTGATTTGATATAGAATTTAAGAACTTAACTTTTTTTAATTAAAAATACGTTAAATATATCAAAAAAATCATTTATAATCTTATTATTTTAAACATATCGCGAGAGTTAAAATTAAAATTAAAATATTGCTAAAAGAAAAGGATCATTTTGATTAAAAAGAAAAAATATATTAATCAAATTAAAATAGAAATAATGTTTTTTTATGCAGTTTCATATATATATATATAATGAATTGCAAATTGATCATCAGAGTGAAAGAGCAAAATATAACATAATAATTTAAATGTAATTTGACACTCATAATTGTATAATAACTACAATAATGATTGAAGAAATGAAGTGATGAGATTTTATTGGAATTTCAAATAAAATTTGAAAAAATGGTTAAGTTATTACCTAATTAATATTAATATTCTCCATTATTATGTGATTTTCTTTCTTATTTAAGAGTCATAATTATATAAGAAAATTTGTAGTTGAGTATATTAATATGACTTTATTTAGAGAAGAAAATAGCAAAGAGAGTGTAGACAATAAAATTCGCGTCGAGAAAACAATAATCAAGAACGGAAAATTATGCAACAATCGTTTTATTGATTTAAGTGCGAGTGTTACAATCTCTATTATTCCTCTGAATTCGCCTTTTCAAATATAATTCAAAGGCTCTTGAGCTTGATCTTGAACTTGAGATTGATCTCGATCTTGATCTCTATCTTGATATTGATCTTAAACTTGGACTTGGACTTGGACTTGATTTTGAACTTTATCTTGATCTTGAACTTGAACGTGAACTTTATCTTGATCTTGACTTCTAGTTGAATCCAAGGGCTTTGAGCTTGATCTTGAATCCGGCGGTCTTGATCTTGATCGTTCTTGATCTTTATCGTTCTTGATCTTTGATCGTTCTTGAGACTTGAATGTTCTTAAAACTTGAATGCTTGAATTCTTGAACTCTTGAACTTGTAGAGAAATCTGCAGCTTTTGATCCACGAGCTTTCTCTAGCTTCTTGTTAAAATTCTTGGTCCCCTATTATGAATTATGAGGACCCCTATTTATAGTTTTAAAATAGAGGAGTTGTGTTTAGAAGAGGACTCCCCCCGGCCAATCAAATTTAAGTGACATGGCATATGGGCTTTATGGAGCGGACTTTAATTAAATTCATATTTATTGAATTTAAATAATTAACTCAATTATATTAATCCATAATATTTATTTGGACTAATATATTAATGAATTTAATATAATTCCAATCATTTTATAAATTTATATTTAATAAATTTTAAATGATTACAAATGCCCCCTGCTTCAAGTCTTGTCGAGATATTTTATCTTTCAAAGACTAGACTTGAAGTATTAATTAAATAATAATTTATTCGAGATTCCCCTGCAATGTTTAATTTGTTGTCTGACTCCAATACATGTAATTGGAGTGGGCACGTGAATCTACCACTTTCAAACATATATTTGACCAATTTGAATCATGATAGGAGGCAAATATATGCTTGTTAAAAAGCAATAAGAAAACCAATTTGACTAGGACTATATTTCCGTCAATTACTTTAGCATAGCCAAAAAGGAATTGCTATTAGTCTAGGAGAGGGATTTTATAATGCCATTTAAATTCAAAATGTAGTTGAACTAGGAATTGTAGTCCCACTTAATTTCAAATTCATATCCTTTTTCATTGTCCTAGCAAAAAAGGAATTGTAATTGGACTAGGAGAGAGATTTTATTCCCACCACATGACATCTATAAATAGACACATAGTATCCATAATTTTGTCTTCAATTGCAGATTGTGAGCTACGAGCCTGTGACGAAAGGGGCATAATTCAAGGTAGTTTTCCTCCCTTTTTCTGATTTTCGTCACCCTTTCTACAGCTTGACACGTTTGTCGTAGAAAATTCATATCTCATTGTAGAAAAATCGAAATCAAGAACGGTTTGATTTTTCAGAAACTAGACTTCTAGATCTCTAACATATCCAAAATTCAGAATTTATTACCTTCAGAATATTTCTAGATGATTTTTTTTTAGTTAGCTTTAAATTCTGTCATGCTGAAAATTCCAGATTTGTGTGGCTTTACTAAAACTCTTGTGTCTTGATGTAGGAACGACGAAATCACAAGCCGCTTGATTATTTAGAATCTAGACACAAAGGTCTACAATATATCCGAAATTCAAGGTTTAATACCTTCAGAATCTTTCTAGGTGATTTTTTGAAGTTAACTTTAAATTCTGTCATGCAGCTGATATTCTTAAGGCGAAAGAGGATAGATACACATCCCCGCCCTAAGAAAGGTAATTTATGGTATTCTTAAGGCGAAAAGAGGATGGATACGCATCCCCGCCCTAAGAAAGGTAATCTAAAGGTATTCTTTAAGGTGAAAAGAGGATGGATACTCATCCCCGCCCTAAGAAAGGTAATCTAAAGGTATTCTTTAGGGCGAAAAGAGGATGGATACGCATCCCTGCCCTAAGAAAGGTAATATAAAAATATTCTTTAAGGCGAAAAGAGGATGGATACGCATCCCCGCCCTAAGAAAGGTAATCTAAAGGTATTCTTTAAGGTG
Organism: Solanum stenotomum; assembly: GCF_019186545.1. NCBI lineage: Eukaryota > Viridiplantae > Streptophyta > Magnoliopsida > Solanales > Solanaceae > Solanum > Solanum stenotomum. Next base: position 1,684,152 of record NC_064286.1, read on the forward strand.
AAAAGAGGATGGATACTCATCCCCGCCCTAAGAAAGGTATTCTTTAAGGCGAAAAAAGGATGGATACTCATCCCCGCCCTAAGAAAGGTAATCTAAAGGTATTCTTAAAGGCGAAAAGAGGATGGATACGCATCCCCGCCCTAAGAAAGGTAACCTAAATGTATTCTTTAAAGGCGAAAAGAGGATGGATACGCATCCCCGCCCTAAGGAAAGGTAACTTTATGGTATCCTTAATGTGAAAAGAGGATGGATACGCATCCTCACCTTAAGGAAGGTAATTTAGAGGTCAAGACTTGAAAAACTTCAACTTTCAAACTTCGAATATTATGAAGGCTTCAACTTGCAGGCTTAAAGAATTTGAAGACCTCAACTTGCAGACTTGAAGAATTTGAAGACATCAACTTGCAGACTTGAAGAATTTGAAGACATCAACTTGCAGATTTTGAAGAATTTGAAGACTTCAACTTGCATACTTGGAAGACTTGAAGACCTTCATCCTGTATACTTGGAGGATTTGAAGACTTCAACTTGCATACTTGGAAGACTTGAAGACCTTCAGCCTGTATACTTGGAGGATTTGAAGACTTCAACTTGCATACTTGGAAGACCCTCAGCCTGTATACTTGGAGGATTTGAAGACTTCAACTTGCGTACTTAGAAGAATTGAAGACCTTCAGCCTATATACTTGGAGGATTTGAAGACTTCAACTTGCATACTTAGAAGACTTGAAGACCTTCATCCTGTATACTTGGAGGATTTAAAGACTTCAACTTGCATACTTAGAAGACTTGAAGACTTCAATTTTAAAGAAACTTCAAGCATGTTGTTAACCGAACTCATTTTTTTTAAGGTTTGCCCCCATCTATTGACCAATGAATACTTCGTACAAATCTAAAGTTTGATGGGACAAAAGATAAAACAAAATACTTACCGCTTTGATTGTCATGTGACAGATTAAGTGGGAACATGTGGTTTTTTGACACTCATGCAACTGAACTTAGGATATATTTTAAGCGCCTATGTACCTCAGTGAAGAGGATCAAGTCACAACGTAGTTCTGGGGGATTAAGTGAATTTTTTTTTGTGTGCCGTACACAGTTTATACTCTTGCGGGCCAGGAGTGACATGCAGTTTAGGCTCGTACCTTAAGGAGCAACATCTTACTTCAAGGGTAGTACCTCTTTAGGAATTTTGCATTAATAGGACCGATCCTTACGCCATCTGCATCAACAAGCTTGTAAGCACCATGTGAATATGCTTCTTGTACGACATGGTCCATCCCACTTTGAGGTAAATTTGCCCCCAGACATGTGCGAAGTAATGATGGGTCTTCTTACTGCGAGAACTTGGTCTCCAACTTGAAAACACCTCAAGCGAACTTTCTTATTGAAAGCACGAGATAGACGAGCTTGATAACATTCAAGGTTTTGTTGGGCTTCTAGCCTCTTTTCGTCAAGTGCTTCTAACTCAGCAAGACGCAGTCGAGCATTTTCTTCTTCAGTGAGCCCTTCTTGAATAGCAAGTCTTAAGGAAGGTATTTGACGCTCGAGTGGCAGGACTGCTTCAACTCCGAAAGCAAGTGAATATGGTGTTGCTTGAGTTGGAGTGCGGTATGTCGTTCTATATGCCCACAAAGCTTCTTCCATTCTTTCATGCCAATCTCGTTTGGACTTGGAGACAACTTTCTTGAGGAGGTTGCATAGAGTTTTATTAAATGCTTCAGCAAGACCATTGGCGGCAGCATGATACATAGAAGATTTACGCTGCTTGAAGTTAAAGAGATCACAAATTTTGTTCATTAACTTATTATCAAATGGCTTGCCATTGTCTATTATAATGTAGCGAGGGATGCCAAAGCGATATATGATATTCACTCGGATAAAATTTGCAACATTCTCTTTCTTCACTTCTTTAAGAGCGACAGCTTCAGCCCATTTTGAGAAGTAATCTGTTGCAGCCAAGATGTACAAGTGTCCACCAGAAGATTTTGGTAGTGGTCCCACAACATCCAATCCCCAAGCGTCAAATGGCCAAGATGCAATAGTTGGGTGCAATACTTCGGGCGGCTGATGTATAAAATTCGCATGAAATTGACAAGCATCGCACCTCCGAGCATAATCTAAGCAATCCTTCACCATGGTTGGCCAATAATACCCCATCCTCTTTATGTGAAAGTGGAGTTTTGGTCCAGATTGATGTGATCCACACACTCCCGAGTGTGCTTCTTGTAGAGCTTGAATTGCCTCTTCCTCTCCCAAACATCGTAATAGTACACCCTCAAATGATCTTCTATATAATGTGTCCTTGTAGTAAAGGAAGCGAGGTGCACGACGACGAATATCAGTCCTTCTCCTTGGGTTTTCTGGAAGTATCCCATAACACATGTAATCAATAATGGGTTGTCTCCAATCTCCCTTTACGGCTTCAGAAACAGCAACGAGATGCTCAAGCTCATTTTCTATATATTCTTCCTCATTTGGTGGTGGTACTATCCATCTTTAACAAATAGTAACTTTTGTTTAATCAGGAAGGGTTAGAGTTGAAGCCAGGGCAGCCAATGCATTAGCTTTCTTATTTTCCGTTCTACGCACATGTTGAAGGGTTACATCTCCAAGCCATCCTATTAACTTTTGGGCATAGCCATGATAAGGACGCAATTCGGGCTTCTTCACCTCATAACTCCCCAAGAGTTGGTTTATCACCAATTGAGAGTCACCAAAGACTTGTAAGTGTAATTGCTTCATATCGACGGCCATCTCAAGTCCAAGTATCAATGCTTGGTATTCAGCGACATTATTAAAGCAACATTGCTTCAAAGTAAAGGAGAATGGTAGAATCTCTTCTTGCGATGTGATGAACACTACGCCAGCGCCAGCTCCGCCACGATGTGCAGCCCCATCTAAGTACATTTTCCAAGGAGGTTGAATTTCAATAGACATCGCATCTTCATCAGGAAGATCATCAGTTAACTCCCAATCATCGGGTATCGGATGGTCCGCCAAGAAATCTGCTAATGCTTGTCCCTTCATAGCTTTCTGAGGGATGTACACAATCTCAAACTGTTGGAATTGGAGGTACCATCTTGCTAGTCGGTCACTAAGGACAGGTTTTGACATAACAAACTTGATGGGATTTGCTCTAGAAATGAGGCGGACAACATGCACTTGAAAATAATGCTTCATCTTTTGAATTGAGAAGACTAGCGCCAAGCATAATTTTTCAATCGGTGAATAGTTCAGCTCATTTGGTGTCATCGTTCTACTCAAGTAGTAAAGAGAGTTCTTTGCCTTCACTAATCTCTTGAGCTAACAGGGCTCCTACGGACCCTTCTTGTGCCGCAATGTAGAGTATCAATGGCTTTCCAGGTATAGGGGCTGCCAAAACTGGAGGTTTTGCTAGATATGACATGATACTTTTAAAGGCATCGCTACATGTTTCGTCCCAATTAAAAGGAGCCCCTTTCTTCATGAGATAACCGAATGGTTGGCATCGTCCTGCTAGGTTTGAGATGAACCTCCTCAAGTAGGCTAGCTTTCCTTGGAGACTTTTTAACTCATGAATGTTTTGAGGTGCAGGCATCTTCAATATTGGATCAACTTTGGCTTGATCAATTTCAATTCCTCGATGTCTCATAATGAAGCCAAGGAACTTTCCAGAAGTAACTCCAAAGGCACACTTCAATGGATTCATCCTTAGTTGATATCTTCGAAGCAGCTCAAACACCATTCTTAAGTCTTTCAAATGATCACTCCTCTTTATGGATTTTACCACCAGGTCATCCACATAACATTCAACATTTTTATGGAGCAAGTCATCAAATATATTTTGCATAGCCCTTTGATATGTAGCACCAGCATTCTTTAAACCAAATGGCATCACTTTGTAGCAATAAATACCCTTAGGTGTGCGAAATGCGGTGAGTTCTTCATCCTTTGGAGCCATGCGGATTTGATTATATCCAGAAGAACCGTCCATGAATGACATTGCTTCATATCCAGTGGTGGCATCAATCATCAGCTCTGAAATGGGAAGAGGAAACTCGTCTTTAGGGCATGCATTATTAAGATCTCTAAAGTCAACACATACTCGAATTTGACCATTCTTCTTCTTCACAGGAACAATATTTGAAATCCATGTAGGATATTTAACTTCACGAATAAATCCTGCCTCAATGAGTTTATTAACTTCATTTTCTATCAATGGAACCAAGTCTGGCCTAAAGCGTCTTTGAGCTTGCTTAATGGGACGAGAACCATTTTTGACTG